>NW_015120044.1:0-1892 GCF_001443285.1 Poecilia latipinna
ACTGATACAGGGTGGAAGCCAGTGGCATATGCATCACGGTCTCTCAGCGACACGGAGCAGAGGTATGCTCAGATTGAGAAAGAGGCTCTCGCTTCAACTTGGGCCTGCGAGAGGTTCGCAGAGTTTCTGATCGGGAAGAGTTTCCACATCGAAACTGATCATAAACCATTAGTCCCGTTGTTGGGGTCGAAGAGTCTAAACGAGCTTCCTCCTNGCATACAGCGACTACGAATGCGACTGATGAGATTTTCCTACAGTATTTCCCATGTGGCTGGTAAAAATATTGCTACAGCTGATGTTTTGTCCAGAGCTCCAATCTTCAGCGAGTCAGGAGGTCCGCAAGAAGAGGAGGTCAACTTGTATGTTGACTCAGTCGTTACATGTCTACCTGCCACGGAACCACGACTGAGGGAAATCCAAAGACGTCAGGACGACGACAGCATACTCAAAGAGCTGAAAAAGTTCTGTGTGGACGGATGGCCAGATAAATACTCTACTGAGAAAAGATTCCAGCCTTATCTGCCATTTTCAGGTGAACTTACTGTTCAAAATGGCCTGCTTCTTTATGGTAGCAGAATAGTGATTCCAGCTTCTCTCAGAAAGGACATTCTATCGAAAATACATGAGGGTCACTTGGGAATAACTAAATGTAGAGAAAGGGCCAAACATTCAGTGTGGTGGCCGGGTCTCAGCAGAGAGCTGATTCAGCTGTTGGAGACCTGCGAGACGTGTTGTCGGGAGAGAACTAAACACAAAGAGCCACTGAATTCCCACAAAGACCATGGGTCATGGTGGGAGCTGATATTTTCCAGTTTAAGGACAAACAATATTTGATTGTTGTGGATTATTACTCTAGATTTTTTGAAGTTGCAAAGCTTACCTCCACAACATCTGAGGGAGTGATCGAACACTGTAAGTCCATCTTTGCACGCCATGACATACCAGAGCGTCTCCGTTCTGATAATGGGCCACAGTTTGCTTCGGATTCCTTCAGAAGATTTGCACAAGAATGGGGTTTCAGTCATGAAAGATCCAGCCCAAATTTTCCTCAGACCAACGGCGAGGCTGAGAGCTGTCAGAACTATCAAGACTCTCCTTAAGAAGTCAGGGGATCCGTATCTCGCTCTTATGGCCTACCGTTCCGCTCCACTGGCAAATGGATTCAGTCCGACTGAGCTTCTCATGGGAAGGAGGATAAGGACAACTGTTCCTGTTACTCAGTCGCAGCTGATGCCACAGAATATTGACACAGGAAAGCTGAGGACTGCAGAGAACAACTATAGACAGAAACAAAGACAAAACTACAACCGTAGACACCGGGCTCACAGCATATCACTCCTACATCCAGGTGAGAAGGTGTGGGTGACAGATCTGCAAACCAGAGGAACAGTAGTGTCTGGAGCAGGTTTACCTCGATCCTACATCATCGAGACACCTAGAGGCATGCTGAGAAGGAATAGCTACCACCTTTCACACACTCCTAGAGCAACTGAAACATGTGTTGTTCCACCTGAAACTGCTGCTGTTCCACATGAGACATTACCTGAAGAAAATATTCACAATTCCACGCATACAACTGTTCCAGATGAAGACCAGCAGGAGGCTAGCCATCAGACTCCACCACCTGAGAGTCGAGTTTCACTGAGAAGTAGGATACCTCCAGCCTATCTGGATGATTACATCTGTTCATAGGAACTGAGTGAGTTTCCTGCATGGGGCAGAATAATCCCCACACTCAGGTAGAGGATTTGGGTAGTCCACCCCTTCCTCTTAGTAGCTAAAGTTAAATGTTACAGAGATTACTGTTATGAGATTTATATACATCTGGGTTCTAATGCTGAACTGTGACTGGAGAGAGGTTTAAGTTTGTGCACTGTTAGTGTAGAATAAAT
>NW_015120045.1:0-1891 GCF_001443285.1 Poecilia latipinna
GGGGTAACCCCGTGGCCACACCTGTAGCTTGTTTGGAGGGCGTGGATTGCAGATATAAGCAGCGGCTGAACGACTTCTCATCGCCTGAGTGTTAGTTTACCTTGGTTATCCTGTTGCCTCCTCGCTGTGCCTTTGTGTGCCGTCAGCCCTGGGCTCAGAGTGAGCTCTTGATCCTCGCTGTCTGTGAGTTACCTTCCTCGTGTGTCCTCCCTCGACGCTGCCGGTGTTACCGGTTGGACGCCACCCCTGTGTGTTCACCTTCCCCAGTCTTCGGTCCGTCTCCAGTGGATTCCCCTTCGGGACGCAGAGGATCTGTCGGTCCTGGCCCAAACCCAATCTGGAGAAAAGGAACAACTGGACCAAGTCGTACTCCGCTTTTTCCGCCGCAAGCAAACCTGTCCGCCCTCCGACGAGGCTCAATTATCCAGCCCCGACACTGGGGTCGAGGCTGTTCTTTCCCAAACCTCCGATCGAGATCATAAATTGCATCCATGTGCTTTCTTTTCCTGCAGGCTCTCCTCAGCCGAACGTAATTACAATGTGGGGGATGGAGAGCTCCTAGCCATAAAGTTGGCTCTAGAGGAATGGCGCCACTGGCTTGAGGGAGCTGAGCAACCCGTCTTAGTCTGGACCGACCATAAGAACTTGTCATATCTTCAGTCAGCCGAAAGATCCAACCCCCGCCACTCACGCTGGTCTCTGTTCTTCTCACGGTTTAACCTATCCATTTCCTATTGTCCAGGCTCCAAGAACGTAAAACCGGATGCTCTGTCCAGGGTCCATTCCTCTGATGACTCGGAGGAGACTCCAGCTCTCATCCTCCCACCTAGCTGCACGGTAGGAGTGGTCACCTGGGAGATGGAGGACATCATTCGTCAAGCGCAACAAACCGAAGCTCCTCCAGGTAAATTATATGTCCCTTCAGCTGTCTGTTCCCGGTTCCTCCAGTGGATTCACGCATCTAAGTTCTCAGCTCACCCTGGCATCAGTCGCACCATTGGACTGATAAGTCGCAGATTCTGGTGGGAATCCTTACACAAGGATGTCAAAGAGTGTGTCTCAGTCTGTGCAAGAAACAAGTCGTCTAATCGACCTCCGGCAGGCCTTCTCCAACCGTTACCCACACCCAAGCGGCCGTGGTCCCACATCGCCGTCGATTTCGTTACCGGACTTCCGACTTCCAAAGGTATGACCACTATTCTAACCGTAATCGACCGTTTCTCCAAGGCCTGTCATCTCGTTCCACTTCGAAAGTTACCCACTGCTGCTCAAACCACCATGCTCCTCATAAAGCATGTGTTCAAGCTCCATGGGATTCCCCAGGAGATTCTCTCGGACCGTGGCCCCCAGTTTGTCTCGCAGGTCTGGTGCCAGTTCTGCTCCGCCCTGGGAGCCAAGGTGGCTCTCAGCTCCGGTTACATCCCCAAACCAATGGGCAAACAGAGCGCATGAACCAGGAGCTTGAGGCCACCCTGCGATGTCTCACCTCCACCAACCCCGATGACTGGGCCCAACACCTTCCTTGGGTAGAATACGCACACAACAGTCACATTTCTGCAGCTACTGGTCTTTCTCTGTTTGAAATAGTCCTTGGATATCAACCACCACTCCTACCGTCTGAAGATAACATTTCGGTCATGTCGGTCCAGCATCCCATCCGCAGAAGCCATAAGATCTGGAATGATGCCATCTCCGCCCTCAACAATACATCAACTCTTAATAAACGACTGGCTGACCGAAGAAGAACTCCAGCCCCGACGTACTCCGTAGGCCAAAAGGTATGGCTATCCACACGTGACGTTCCCCTTAAATCTATGTCTAAGAAGTTGTCTCCAGGTTCATCGGCCCCTTCGAGGTACTGGCGATCATTGGTTCCTCAGCTGTGCGACTT
>NW_015120046.1:0-1890 GCF_001443285.1 Poecilia latipinna
CCCTCTTGCCACCCCATAAATATTTTTCTAGATCTGCCCCTGATGAGCTCCACGATGTTCTCTGTGCGTAAAGTTGAAACTGTCTGCGCACCAAGTGTCAGCTGCGCTTTATCACAGTCTGGACGCGAAACCAGCGGACTGTTCTTTGTTCTTATCAAGACGAGGTTGAGGAGGGAATCTGACATATTACATTATTTAAGTTTTTACTGGTTTTGTTTTTAAAACACCATTAACGTAAGCAGTGTAACTATGTATTATATATTTGGCATTTGTCATCTCATGTGTGATTAATTGCCGTGGTGGAGCATTTATGCGCATTTATTGCCCAGCGCACTGCGCTTGTTTTTGTCTAACGGACATCTGCACTTTCTTTTCTCCCTCAACAGTCAGCTGCTGTTCCTCTACTTAAACTACAATAAGTAGATCATAACATTCTCTATAGGTTTTCTCTGTGTGCTGCAAACTCATTAAATGCGAACTTATTAGAAGCCCGACCTACCATCAGGCAAATAATTCTGGTCCGATATTTTTACCTGTCAAATTACCTGTCAAAACATATTAACATAGACTACTTAGCCGCATTTTTATGCGGTTTAGTTAATATTCACCCAGTTGAACCGTGAATCCAGATCCCATCACACATAAAGCAGATAAATGCATCTAACTTTTTCTCCGTAGTGACACAAACCACTGACTGTGGCTCCAATAACTTATAACAAATGAAATTAAGCGACTCCACTTAAATAACCATCTCTTCACACGCTGGGCTCTGAACGCACAGCTTCACAAATTCTTCCTGGTCGCATCTGCAGAGAAATCTGCGCTGGTTCATCGACAGTTAGATCTGTATGAACCAAACCGAACAATTGAACTCTGCCAGATTTTTTTTCTTTTTTTTCTTTCTTTTTAACCCTGTGCAGGGTTCGGGCGTGCGTTTTTACCAGGATATTTTATTTTTATTTTTTGCATGGTTTCGCTTCTCCAAAACGGACAGATGTTACGTCTGCCGCGCTCCTTCTGAGCATCGCTCTCCTTCTGGGTGCGGGAGGGTAACATCTTCAACTCCATTTGTTAAAACTGCAGGGCGAGTTAAGTTTAATTCTTCGCAGCAGCGGAGACGCGTCCGCATTGGTTGTGCAGCGGACTGCGCATGGATCTAATTAACTTCTGCACCTTTATTTATTTCCTCAAAATAAATTGCTGGCTCCTCTGTTTAGACTATAAATGGATTAAAACAACGTTGCATTGTCTTTAGTTTTCTCTGTTCTGTACTGGAGACTGGAATTAAAGGCGCCATTTCAACGATCTTCCTAACCAAGGTGCTCTGTCCATCACTCTTTAACACGCTGTCAGTTCATTTAGTTCAGTGTCCATGAGATGATATTCAGAAAGGATTTTTTTAATTGATTGATTTTAGTTGCCTCTGCGATGAACTCTTTGCGTAAAGTCTGTCATGTCTCCATGTGCACCAGTCAAAGGTGTTAATTATAACCTGTCAAATGACAGGGGCTTAAAAAAATAACCAAATATTCAGTTTGGTTATTTTTTTAAATTATATATATATATATATATATATATATATATATATATATATATATATATATATATATATATATATATCGACTAGATACATATATAGATGTGCGCACAAATTTTAAATTTTGCCCCCCCTGTCATAAATGGTATGTTGTGATGAGGACGAGACCCAGGATGTAGGTGAAAAAAGATGAATTTAATGATGATCTCCAAGGCACAGAACCAACGGGGAACAGCACGAGGACATAGACATAGACGGAGAACAGACGGCACAGGGAAACAGGCAACACATGACAGCATAGACATAATATAAGCATAGACGCCTCATGGACCGCTCCGGCGCAGGAAATACGG
>NW_015120047.1:0-1890 GCF_001443285.1 Poecilia latipinna
TTTGGTTGTTTTGTTTACCAGTTCCAGTGTTAAATGTTATTTTGAAAATAATATGCATCTATTTTTGGCAGGATATCGCTTGCATTATTATGTAATTTCCATTAAATCAGAGTAAAAAGGTCTTCAAACAATATTATCGTTTATTGCAATAACTTTTGAGACAACTAATCGCTCAGCTAAATTTGTTATCGTGACAGGCCTTTTGTGCCTTTATGAAAACAAAAAACAGCTCATCCTGCGTCTCCTTCATAATACTATCATGCTCTCATTTACAAAGTCACGTATGAGAATTTACAGGTTGTATTCCAAATTTCCAGCACTAATAACTGGAGACATTTACGAATGATTCATAAACACGGTTGTGCTAGCCTCTGTAGCATCCGAGCTAGCAGCTAAAACAGTTCCTGTTTAGCAGCAGCTGGAGCTGCAGCAACTATCGCCGCTGACGGATCTCTGTCTGCAGTGAAAACATCAGCACCTTTATCCAGACCTACCAGAACTTTGTCTCTGCAGCTCCGAACCGACTCTGTGTAGCTTAATTTGTGGTTTCCAGTCGATCCCCATCATCCTGCGCTGAGCATCGAGCTCTTCCTCGTAGCAAATGATGGTTTTTTCAACCTCTGTGAAGATTTCTTGAGCAGCAGCAGTTAGCCGCTCTCTGATAAACTCTCTGAGATGCTGAACTGAAGACATAGTTGCTGAAATATTAGCCGAAATGGGTCAATGTAGCAGCAACCTAGCTTAGCGTATGCAGGCTTCTTCTTCTTCTTCTGGTTGGTTTTACTAGCGGTTGGCAACAAACGGTTAGTAGCATTACCGCCACTTACTGGTATGGAGTGTGGTTTGTGATGGTCTATTTATCTATGTCTATCTCTATAACTACCTTTCTAAATATATATATACACATATATTACACAAAAAATAAATAAAATAAAATAAATAGTATTAATAAATAAATATATCCGACCTGTATATATACAAATATACAAATTTATACATAACTTTGTATTCTACCCATCTGTATCATGCCAGCTTTCACAAATCAGTGATTCTTGAGAATAGGGACAAAACAGGTCCTATGGATAAAGCACAAAATTTGAATAAATTATACATAAAATATATTTTTTTCAAATATCTGACTAAACTAACCTGGGTCATGTGAGAACAACAATGTATATTTTCCTGGTGTTTGCTGAATATTTTTATTTTATTTTAAGCATTGTAGTCTGGGGCTGGTGTCTTTAAAATCCCTTGTCCTGGAGCAGAACTCAATATATTATAATAGTTTAAAACAATTAAAGAATACTAAAATTATATATTATGACAATTAAGTATAAGTAGTCATATAAATAATTATAAAAGTATCAATAAATTGAATTCAAAATCATTTTTATATATTTTCCAACTCCATTGAAATGTGTCCCTAGTTTTTGTCAACACCGTCAGACGTATAAAGAATGTAAAAAAAAAAAAACTTTAAAAAAATCAGGCATTATTGGGGGCACCAGAACTTCTGAGGACCCCATTACCTCGTCCTTTCTCTCAATTTGCTAAGAGGGCTCGTTAGCTCTGGTTAGTTTATGTTATTCTTTAGTTTTTCTTCTGTTTTATTCCTAAGTTGTTTGTCACAACCATGATGTGTCAACTCCATAACTGACAATTTACAAAACTTTGATGAAATTTTGTGAAATAAAAGCTTAATTTTGGCATATTGTAAAGATCTCATGCACCTGACAAGCTACAATATGGCCTTCTTCAGAATAACATCATATAAATTGAGGTAGTTTGGCTTTTTGTCAACTCTGTCAGATGTCAACTGCATCAGAGTTTTTGAGACTCTTTCAGTGAAATTGTTGACAAATCTCACTTAAATGTGCAATTAATTCATTT
>NW_015120048.1:0-1888 GCF_001443285.1 Poecilia latipinna
TTGGCAGGCCCCATTTAAATTTCTTCAGAAATGTTCAAGTTTTAAACACCTACAATGCTATTTCTGTTACAACTCACCTGCCACACCCTTCACCTCTTCCCTAATTTTCAGCGCCCTTTCAGTTGCAACAAACAATCAGCTCACCTCAATAGTCTATTTATTTGGCTGAGATCACATTTACATCCCTATCTGTTCAGATATTATGAATAATTAACCTTTAACAGTTGAATAGTGTCATAAGGCGGTTTTGATGAGGTGAGGAGAGACGCCGAGAACCCAGGTATGGTGAAGATGATGAATTTAATGGTGATAATAAAGCTCAACAGTCCATTACAGGCAGCACGGCAGAGACTAGCACACAGCTAAGTACCGGTAGCAACTGATTCACAGGACTTGAAACGAGAGCTGACACTACCAGGACTAAACAGTTCTACTGGAGCGCACACACAACGTAAGACAAAACTGAGACATTAGACATACGATAGACATAGACAAGGACCCAACGAGGAACACAGACAACAGGTGGGTTTAAATACACAAGGGGCAATCAGGGGAATGAGACACACCTGGGAGCAATCAACAGGGAGGACAGGACAGAGACTCACAGGGAAACAGGATCACATAGAAAAACTCAAAATAAACACAGAAAACCACGGATCATGACAAATAGGTAGATATCAATGTTCCAAAAGGAGAATCTGAAGTCTTTCAATAGGCATTTAATGCTAAAAACTGAAAATCATTTCACATAACTACAGAGTACATATCTAACAACTGATAAACATTAAAACCTGACAATCTACATTCCAAAAGGCTTGACAAACAATTCAGTTATCGACAGCCAAGTTCACCTCCATTTTTTTTTCATGCAAACAAACTGCACAGTCAAAAATCCAAAATGCACAAAGGTGTAAGCAGTTTTGCAAACAGAGCTATCAGCTCTATTTGTAAAGCATAACCAAAAGAAATTACTGTTCTTGTCCTGGCACTCCTACCTGTGTCTAAATTTCACTAATGAGAAAAAGGTCCTTGCAATTTGCAAAACAGGCAGCAAAGAGCAGTGTCGTCAGTGACTTGGCAACAATAGACTGTGAGGTTATAAACAAATTTTTCGTGCTTTAGGTGAGTTGGGATGATCAAAATTATTTATACAGGAAAAAAGAGTGATTTTTAAAATTTCTTTTAGTCAGAAGTGTAAATACACTAGGATTACAGCACCTTTAAAAGAATGTAAATCATATATAAAGTTCTGAAGAACTTATTTACAACATGTGAGGCACGTGATTGCATGACTGTGTGTTTGAGGTGTTGTAAGCCACACCTCAAACACACTGTTTTTTGTGTGACATCATGGAAAATTAACTAAATAAAAGACTTCCATGATGAACAAGTACCATTTTGTACAATGGGTATAATTTCTTTATGCCTCAATGTGCCCTGTTCATTGGTTCAAAATCATTTTGCAAACATAACATGAGAACATGTGACTAGTATATTGGTCGGGAAGGAGATAGGACCAGTGTTGCAGATGAAAATGGGTTTTGGTGCAAAAAATGGAAATCCAATACTTGATTTTCACTGTGATTCGATAAAATAAATTATATTTGATGAAAAGTGGAAATGTTTCAATGTCGGAGTCCTTGAGCCTAGTCTTATAGAAAATGTGTCGTCAGAGAGGACAAGATGTGTGAAAGCAAGGCAGCCTACACACCTGGTCCAGTTAAACTAGTTTTGTCAGGAAGAATAAAAGTTGTGATTTGATCCAACTGCTTTCTGGGCTACACCTGTCCCATTATTTAAGATTTAGTTTATACAAACAACCAGATTAGTATAACCAGTGACCAGAAAAGCAAATCAGCAACTCAAAAGTTAGCCCTCACCAATTTTT
>NW_015120049.1:0-1888 GCF_001443285.1 Poecilia latipinna
CAGACATCAGGTCATGTCCAAAGATGGTGATGGATATGAGATCATCGGTCCAAGCAGTCAGCCAATGAAACAGGCACAGCAACAAAGCTAGCCAATGCAAATGCACCAAAAGGGTGGGTATATCCTATATAAGGTGAGTGCAAAGAGGAGTCTTTGGTTGGATCCTTCAGGCAGCTTCGAGAACTCTCTGCAGCTGAAGAAGAGCCTGAGCCACAGAGCCGAGGACTGCTCTGCACATGGGGACCAACCCGTTAGCCCCGCAACATGTGGCTTCAAATTGCACTTCTCTCACCAGCTGGGTTCAAAACCCCAAAGACAAAGACCAAGGCAAAGATGAAGATAAAGACAAAGGCAAAGAACAAAGGCAAAAATGAAGAACTGGTGTGTTCCTTCCGTGAGACCAGCTAGTCTACATCTCCATGGACCAGAAAGATCGTGAGACGAGGAGAAAGGAGCTACAGAGCTGCAAGACAAGAAGGAGAGGACCGCTACGGACAAGAGGAAGTCACCCTGAGGCCCGAGATCTGCTGCTCTGACTCAGTACTCTTCCTGTACTGGGAGCCTCCTGCTGCTAAAACACCTTCTTCATCATCAGGCCAGTTCTGGGGTTCAAAATGCCAAACTCCGGTCATCTCTCCCAAAGTTTCCCTTTTTTAGTTCACAGTGTCAGCATTAGGGAAAGATAGATTAGATTATTAATTTTACTTATTTGATTATTTCTGCTACTGATTTAAGCTGTACAAAACTGCCTTACTAATGAAATAATTAGCATTAAGAAAATCTAAAAGATGTTGTGGACATTCAATTAATTTAAACTTTAAAGTTCTTTGATGGCTGTAAAATAGCTATGAAGTTTGATTCTGGGAGGGAAAAGTGGAAAATGTTTTATAGGTTGCTTTTAGCCAAAACTAAAACAACACCCTTGGGACTCGCCCGAGTCACTAAAACCAACCTGGTTCAGTAACAAGTGCAAGTTGTAATAAAGAGAAAGAGCGACCGTTAACAGGTGTGGTCTGTGAAACTAGTTGATTGCAGGCTGCTCAATCTGGCTAATTCACAGGGTGGAAAAGGGTGGGACATCTGGATGGAGGTCGTCAGAAACCAGACTAGTCTTTCTCGACGCCAGCTTAAACAGAGTTTACTTCAGTTCTGGACAGGGTAAATCCCGGCAGATTTAGGAAACTCAATTCACCCGTTAGACGGAGAGCTGGTAGCAACGTCTCCCTCCTCTCAGAAGAGGAAGTAGAGAGAGAGAAGGGGGGGGGAGTTATTGTGCAACAACAAGGTGGCGCCCAACGTGGGGCACCGCCCCTTGAGAAGAGGTGGGCCCATGTCAAATGAGTAGGAAGGACCTACATTAACCAAGTCAGTAAAAACAGAGGCGAGTATCTGAATAGCTCACTTGGGAGGCTAGCTCTTAAGGAATAGAGTTAGTGGTGGCTGATCCAGCTGTCAGTCACAACCCTCGCAGTAACTGTATGGCATGCAGGTGAGGGAGAGCTTCTGCTGAGGATAGATTCGAGTGTCCAGACGAGGAGCCAGTAGCCAATAGCCTAAACCCATCCCTGCTTGAAGGCTAAAGAGAGGCTTTGGGGGAAAGGCGACTCGAACACAAAGACAAGCAGGAGAGAAGATGAAGATTGATCCCTGTCTAAATCCCCGTTCCAGTCAGCCCCAGTGAGAGTGATTCTGTGTGGAGAGGGATTTGAGTTATGGACTCGAGTGAATCAAAGGAAGGTTGTCTTTGCCAGAATCGAGAAGTGGGACAGTTCTCCCAAGGGAAGGGAGGTCCCAGAAGAGCACGTGTATGAGGTCGTACGAGGCGTGCATGGAGCTCTAGGACATGCAGGCGTACGGTCTACACGTGAGGAACTGGAGGAACAAGACC
>NW_015120050.1:0-1887 GCF_001443285.1 Poecilia latipinna
ACTTCATGGTGCAGATGACGACACGATGCAGATTTGCAAGCTGAAGAAAAGACAAAACAAAGCATACATGTTAAGAAAATTCAAACAATGGTTCAAAAAAGACATTTAATCAGCAAACTTGATGTGGGATGATCTGCCTTCGTAGCCAGACAGCAACTTTAGTCCTTACCGCAGAACCACTGGCTATTTATATAGCTTTTAATTTAGCTACTTTAACAAATCGCAATTTCGATCCAATTCCAATGTTGAAATTGGAGAGAAATTCCTGATTCAACAGGACCTGAAATTGTTACAATGAAGTTCTGTACGTTGACACTATATGAGCTCACTGTTCCAAACAAACTGATGAGTTTGATGAGTCCTGCTGTTTCAGGACACAAAGCAAATTCTCCAGAGTTAAGACTTCAGGGTTAGAGTACAGTGTTGATACTTCAGAGTTGTTTTCACCATAAATTACTCACTAAAAGTGTAATAACCAGCAGTACCAGATTCATTTTGTCCCAAAGTAAACGCCTCTTACCTGGAGGACAAAGTTGTTGGCTCTGCTATGCTCTGGGGTCTGGCTACTGATTTGCTGATTGCTTGTTATTTAATGAGCAGTGATCAAAGTGATTTGTGGAAAATAATTGGAAAAATGGTTACAAGCTGTCAGTGGGGAACATGGACAAGACATGCTTTATTTAAGCATTTATATATATTTATAGACTTTATCCCATTTTCAAAACTGGAGTCTGGAAAAATGTAAAAGTTGGATAAAAGCATGCAGCCGACCAAAGAACAGCCAGATATGGTGATTGATGGTATTAAAGCAACATGTCCCTATGAAGGTTTAGTTGTCAGTACATTATATGCATTTGCTGTACATTTTGAAAGAAACTATGAGTTTGGTGTATCACAAACAGCAAGTTTTTTAGTTAATAGGAAAATTGCAACATATTTAGGCCAACATGTTCAACTAATCCTGGAATCCTTTATCAGTTTAACGTCCTCAGATGAGGATGGGAGAGAGAGAGCAGGACAAGCTGTTCCTCTTCCTGCTCCAGGACAAGCAGTTTCAGATAAAAACATTTAGATAAAATATTATCTAATGTTTTCGGACAAAAACACTTTAACACAATATATCAATTCTAAAATCAGATTAAAACAACAAAAAGTAATAAAGTAAAAGCCTAAACGTGCAAACCCCATCATATGATAATGGTCAAAATGATGAGGATTTATTTTTAGAGAGTTGTAACTTTTCAGATAAACCCAGCAGCTCTTGGCGAAGCGTTTGCTCATTCTGCCAGTCAGAGGACTGACCTCAGACTTTGGTCAAGGTTTGGTAACACTAAAACTAAGTCCAGTGAATTTTGGGTGTATGTCAAATTACAATGTTGACTTCAATCAAAGGAGTTAAAATGTGTTTTTACGTAGCTCTTGAGTTCAATATGTTGAGGGCCTCTTTAGATACAAAGGTTTTAAAAATTGACTGAGGTTGGTGGTACAGTGTGTGGAGCCTGTACAGATGGGCCCCACACCAGCTGTTGGCTAGTGGTAACGCTCAGCCTCTCCCGATTCAAACTCATCTCATTAAAGTAAGAGTTAAACAGCTAAATGTGATTGAAATATTTTCAACCTTCAACAACAACAAACATAACTTAAGTCTATAAAAGCAATGCAGCCAGTTTAGCTAGTTTTGATTTACAATGAGGCAGTTTATTATGATTCAGCCAAAGTAATGAAACAAGCTGCTGTCTGATTTTTACTGTTAATGTATTTCTTCCTATTGTGAAAGTAAATAAAAGGTGCTACATGTCTTTTTCTTTAAGTTTTTACTTACTGTAGGATTTTTTGGTTGTGCTGCAGAGCCACAGCTGGCTCCTCATTTCACTGCTCTCACTGAAA
>NW_015120051.1:0-1885 GCF_001443285.1 Poecilia latipinna
TTTATGTCAGATTATGATTTCTTGGTTAATGACAAGTTGTCATAATGAAGACATTTCGAATAATGTCAACTTTGTATTAAAAGTGTCATTATTTACCGAATGACACTTTATGACAACAGTCATAACTATTCATGAAGACTTATTGATGTTCATGACAGGTGTTATGTCATGTTTATGACAGTGTCATGACAGTCTTATTCAACCCCCTTCAAATAAAGTGTTACCCAATAAGCTTACTATACACATGTAATTATACATAATTTAACATAAAGCATGGACACCTTAACAGGGTTGTAGTGCAATAAGTTCATTTGAACTAATTACTACAGCAAACTTTAACTACACAACCCTAACATTCTGGCAATCATATGTTGAACATTTCCATATTTGGCTAAATCTCCCCCTTACAGTATTTATTAAAGATGTGTGTAGTCATTTATAACACATTTTAAATGGTATCAATAGCTGTTTTCTAACTGTTTGTTAGGTACCAGGCTGGTGGGCCCGCCATTTTCCTTTACAGATCATCCACCAGAGGGCGCCAGATGACAGCTGGTTCCTGGAGGCATGCCGGCAGGCCCTAATCAGACGCACCTGTAGGGAATTGCCTTCTCCTGGTGGTGTATATAAGCAGCTGGCTGCCAGCACGTCTTCGCCAGAGTGTTTGCCTTGACTGGTACACCGAGCCCTCAGAAGTCACGCTGAGTTTCTATAGTTGTTCCTTCGAGTAATCTAGCGACCTAACTTATCCTGTGATCCTTTTTCCAGGACGCCTTCAGAGCTTTCCAGAAGATCTCGAGTTTCCCACCTCCAGGATATCTGTGCTGTCTGGAATTACCTGTTCCGCCCTCCCACACTCTCAGAATACCCACCGCCTGATGCCTGACTTTGCCCTCTCCTATCCAAATCTACACCACCTAAAGTAAGATCACCTGATTCATTTTCCTTGAGCCGTACACCTGTCATCTCCCAAGACTCATCATCTCTTTCTCATACAGTGAGCGGTTGCACCCGGATCCCTTTGTCGTGGAGGAGAACCTGACAAATCTGTTTAACTGAGTGTTGTGTTTAATAAACCTTTGGACTTTTCACTAGTCTCTCCGCGGGTGTTTCTGCATGTGGGCAAAGAGTATCAAACCCACCATGACACTGTTTTATTTGTTTTCCCTTACTTATTGCATTTTTTATTGAAATTCACAATTATTATTATTATTATTACTAAAATATCTCAGAATAACATCTTATTCCTGTTTTATTCCGGAGTTTTTCTGACTACCTGGAGCTTAGTGTTGATTTCCCCCGGACTCTCACACATGCACACACCTGCCCTCCTGTCTGCATGAAATTTTTTCTTTGTGAACATTTGGTAACACTTTATTTGACGGGGTGTGCATAAGACTGACATGACACCGTCAAAAACATGACATAACACCTGTCATGAACATAAATAAGTCTTTATGAATGTTTATGACAGTTGTCATGAAGTGTCATTCGGTAAATAATGACACTTTTAATGCAAAGTTGCTCTAAAAGTTGCATTGAAAGTCCATTAAAAATGCCAACTTTGCATTAAATTATCATAATTTACAAAATCATGCAAACTGACTCCCATTCACATGTGATAGAGCTGTCATGTGGGTGGGGGATCAGAGGAGCGGCAGGCCAGGACCAGAAGAAGAGGGAGTTTGGTGTGTTAGCAGGAAGCTAGTTCGGGGAGCGTAACGGTTTTTTGGAGGTGTGAACTGCAGCCTCAGTAATAGCGGTTTGTTCTAATTACTAATAAACCCGGATGGCGGGACTACATCTGTGGTGCATTGGCGTCATTACATTTGTGTCAGAAGTAAACCATCACCAACGGAGCCGAGTGAGTGCTGTTAGCACGTGC
>NW_015120052.1:0-1884 GCF_001443285.1 Poecilia latipinna
TTTTTTTTGACTTCTTTATTTTTGAAGATTTGAAATTGCTTTTTTTTTTTTTTTTTTTTTTTTTTTACAAGCTTTTTAGTTGAGGTGCAACTTGATGGGAGTGAGGTAAAAGCGATGGGAGTATTGAGTTTGCTTTTCCTTTTGAACCCATTTATATACTCAAACTTGTACACCCAATTTAATTTTTGAAAACTGACCGAAGTATGTTGCATAATCACTCAACCTTAGAAAATAGCATTTTAAATATATCAGGGAAACTAAATCTTAGCTTGCCAACTTATGGACATTTATATTATCTTGGTTTAGAAATGAAATATATTGATTTAAACTGGGAGAGAAAGACTTCAGAACTTGGTTGGCTTTGGGGAATCCTGGAAAAACTGGCCTGTCTAAATGGGTGGTCAACTCAATGGCTCAACTTGATGATGGGAGGAATTCAAAGAGGTTAAGATGAAGGACTTTTAGTTGGTCTCAAGGAACATCTGGAAAACTCTGTGAACTTAGAGGGGAAAATAGGCATTGTTTGACTGTTGGACTTGACACACCTTTTTAATGACACATGGAGGACTGGGACATACATTTTAAATAGAATAAAGCAAGGGAACCTCGGTGTGTGTTCCAAATATTGAGGAGACACATCTGCATTGGAAGAGCTTCCTCTGGGGTGTTGGTAAGTAATTGTTGAATCTTTCCTTCAGGAGGAGAAATATGTCTTTCATCCCGCCTCCAGAACAGAGCAAAACTGCTGAGGGTATCTTGCATGTTTGGGTGCCAGTTCACATGTGTTTTGTGGATTTGGAGAAGGCTTACGGCTGTATCTCCTGATGTGTTTTCTGGAAGGTGTTGTGGGAGTACGAGGTGCTGGGGATGCTTTTAAGTCTAAAGTGAGGCTGGGTTCATTTTCAGAACTAAAAAAAGCCCTAAGGAAAAGATAGAGTTCTGACAAACCTTAACCCCGTTTGAGGACACCAATTAATAGACTTGTTTTTTCTCACTACTGTGCCTGATTTGCTGTGAGACTCTTTCAGTCTTTATGTGCATCTCTTCATTACTTCTTTGTGTGTCTGCATGTCTCTGTGTGTGTGAGCACTTCACTGTTGCCTGGAAATCCTCCAAAGACAACCTGAGAACAAGATAATGACCTGCTGGCCTTGGCCAAAATAATACAGCTGTCCGTCTCACACTCCAGGGCTTGTTTTGGCAGATGAGAAAATTCGAACCTCGTTCAACACCTAAAGAGAGTCTGCTTGGAACTGACTGACATACAGTAGATGGGTTGAACTTAAACTGAAGCCTAATTTCTGGTAAAATGTTAACAACATAATTGCCACTTAACAGGCTCATCTTGACACAAAACAGACTGAGGGATGATCGCCTTAATGCTGTCAAACTGCAAAGCTCCAGATCTGCATTCATGTCACACAGAATGCATAAGTGGCACATTTTGCATTTATTATGACCGTCTTCATGACC
The DNA here is from genome assembly GCF_001443285.1 of Poecilia latipinna. Classification (NCBI taxonomy): domain Eukaryota; kingdom Metazoa; phylum Chordata; class Actinopteri; order Cyprinodontiformes; family Poeciliidae; genus Poecilia; species Poecilia latipinna. Next base: position 1,474 of record NW_015120052.1, read on the forward strand.
TTCTGTGTACAGGAAGGAGGATCTGCCCTCCTTTGTCTCTCACTCAGTCTCCTCTGTCCAGCTGAAGTCAGAACCACAGAGTTAAACACATTATTCATATTTGTATGCATACATTTTTGCAAAACAGCCACCTGCTCACTATCGACCAGCATTTATTGAGCGGAGGTCAAAGAGATGTACTGAGACTGGCTTGTTAGAGCTGCCTTACTGTGCCCTGGAGGATCTCAGAGCATAAAATCTCATCTCTATGCTGTCACATCTAAACACTAATATTCCAGTTTTTTTCAGGTGTTCTTATTGTCAAGTATTGACTTAATTTTCCAATATGTAAAAACAACAACACTTAGATTCAATGTTGTAAGTGCATATATTGCAATGGAGTAAAAGTTATAATTAGATTTATTCAGTTGA
>NW_015120053.1:0-1882 GCF_001443285.1 Poecilia latipinna
ATTTATTCTACACTAACAGTGCACAAACTTAAACCTCTCTCCAGTCACAGTTCAGCATTAGAACCCAGATGTATATAAGTCTCATAACAGTAATCTCTGTAACATTTAACTTTAGCTACTAAGAGGAAGGGGTGGACTACCCAAATCCTCTACCTGAGTGTGGGGATTATTCTGCCCCATGCAGGAAACTCACTCAGTTCCTATGAACAAATATAATCATCCAGATAGGCTGGAGGTCTCCTACTTCTCAGTGAAAGTCTGATGGCTAGGCTCCTGCTGGTCTTCATCTGGAACAGGTGTGTGTGTGGAATTATGAATATTTTCTTCAGGTAATGTCTCATGTGGAACAGCAGCAGTTTCAGGTGGAACAACACATGTTTCAGTTGCTCTAGGAGTGTGTGAAAGGTGGTAGCTATTCCTTCTCAGCATGCCTCTAGGTGTCTCGATGATGTAGGATCGAGGTAAACCTGCTCCAGACACTACTGTTCCTCTGGTTTGCAGATCTGTCACCCACACCTTCTCACCTGGATGTAGGAGTGATATGCTGTGAGCCCGGTGTCTACGGTTGTAGTTTTGTCTTTGTTTCTGTCTATAGTTGTTCTCTGCAATCCTCAGCTTTCTTGTGTCAATATTCTGTGGCATCAGCTGCGACTGAGTGACAGGAACAGTTGTCCTTATCCTCCTTCCCATGAGAAGCTCAGTCGGACTGAATCCATTTGCCAGTGGAGCGGAACAGTAGGCCATAAGAGCGAGATACGGATCCCCTGACTTCTTAAGGAGAGTCTTGATAGTTCTGACAGCTCTCAGCCTCGCCGTTGGTCTGAGGAAAATTTGGGCTGGATCTTTCATGACTGAAACCCCATTCTTGTGCAAATCTTCTGAAGGAATCCGAAGCAAACTGTGGCCCATTATCAGAACGGAGACGCTCTGGTATGTCATGGCGTGCAAAGATGGACTTACAGTGTTCGATCACTCCCTCAGATGTTGTGGAGGTAAGCTTTGCAACTTCAAAAAATCTAGAGTAATAATCCACAACAATCAAATATTGTTTGTCCTTAAACTGGAAAAGATCCGATCCCACAATGACACATGGACTTTGTGGAAATTCAGTGGGCAGCAGTGGCTCTTTGTGTTTAGTTCTCTCCCGACAACACGTCTCGCAGGTCTCCAACAGCTGAATCAGCTCTCTGCTGAGACCCGGCCACCACACTGAATGTTTGGCCCTTTCTCTACATTTAGTTATTCCCAAGTGACCCTCATGTATTTTCGATAGAATGTCCTTTCTGAGAGAAGCTGGAATCACTATTCTGCTACCATAAAGAAGCAGGCCATTTTGAACAGTAAGTTCACCTGAAAATGGCAGATAAGGCTGGAATCTTTTCTCAGTAGAGTATTTATCTGGCCATCCGTCCACACAGAACTTTTTCAGCTCTTTGAGTATGCTGTCGTCGTCCTGACGTCTTTGGATTTCCCTCAGTCGTGGTTCCGTGGCAGGTAGACATGTAACGACTGAGTCAACATACAAGTTGACCTCCTCTTCTTGCGGACCTCCTGACTCGCTGAAGATTGGAGCTCTGGACAAAACATCAGCTGTAGCAATATTTTTACCAGCCACATGGGAAATACTGTAGGAAAATCTCATCAGTCGCATTCGTAGTCGCTGTATGCNAGGAGGAAGCTCNTTTAGACTCTTCGACCCCAACAACGGGACTAATGGTTTATGATCAGTTTCGATGTGGAAACTCTTCCCAATCAGAAACTCTGCGAACCTCTCGCAGGCCCAAGTTGAAGCGAGAGCCTCTTTCTCAATCTGAGCATACCTCTGCTCCGTGTCGCTGAGAGACCGTGATGCATATGCCACTGGCTTCCACCCTGTATCAGT
>NW_015120054.1:0-1882 GCF_001443285.1 Poecilia latipinna
ATGGCGGACGCTGTGACGTATCGCAGCAACGGGCCGACCCGCTCCATGAAGCGTCTACGTATTTTATGTCTATGGTGTGACAGACATTTTTTGTATGAGAGTTGTCACGTCACGGAAGAGGCGGAACATAATTTGGAAATCAGATCGCGCATGCTTTGATACCACAGTGAAGTTAGCTTCAAGTTGGATATTGGAGCGGCGTTTAGCTCAAGGTTAATACGATTTATGAACGCTAATTTCGGCCAGCCATTCTATACTGCTCCCTCCTCAAGCGCTGGGAGGTTCACTTAGGGCTCTACTCCGGCTTTAGAGCCGAAGTAAGCAGCCTTATAACTGGCATTATAGTTAGGGTTGCCACCCATCCCGTAAAATACGGAATCGTCCCCGTATTTGGCTGTTAAATGTTGCGTCCCGTATTGAACCGATACGGCACACGATTTGTTCCGTATTTCTAGAAATGTCCGATAGACATATCACCTATCACACACATATCAGCACTATAAGTGTAACAATAATAACCAAAATAAAACACAGGAAATATTAAGGTCAGCTAAATTCTAGTTACTGGAACTAAAGGAACCCCAGAAAGATACGGACCGACGCTGTTGTCATGGTTGCCTAGAGACGGACAATTTGCAGCTGCGGTGAGCTGCTATCTACCCGCGTCTTTTTAAAACATCCTCTACCCGATTCTCCACCGTCCTTAGAAGTAAAACCTCTCGTAAAGATACAGACGTGAGAAGGAAGACGCAAATCCCAGGCTGAATATTGTTAGTGAGGATGAACACAGGCAATTAAAAAAAAAAAAAAATGTGTCCATCGTGGCGCAGTGGGATACCAGACAGAATCAGGAGAGGAATCAGGAGAGGAACACAGCAGACCCTGATATGGTAACATTCAGTCCTACGTGAACCTCCAAGTGACTGAGGAGGGAGTGGTATAGAATAGCTGGCCGAAATTAGCGTTCATAAATTGGATTAACCTTGAGCTAACCGCCGCTTATGCCTTGGAGCTCCAATATCCAACTTGAAGCTAACTTCACTGTGGTGTCAACGCATGTGCGATCTGATCTCCAAATTATGCCCCGCCTCTTCCGTGAAAACTGTCACACATAGAAAAACTGAGTCCCTCTCACACATCCAAAAAATGTCTCTCACACATACAAAAAAAATGAGTCCCTCTCACACAAAAATATCTCGCATACAAAAAATATCTCTTACACATACAAAACTGAGTCTCAGAAACAAAAACAATGAGTCAATATTTTGTTATAGACTCATTGTCTATAAAAAATTGTACATGTGCAATTTTTGTGTTTTCTGTGTGTGTGAGTTTTTATGTGCAGTCTTAGTCATGTGAGAAAAAAAAATTGTATGCGTGTGTGATATTTTAGTAATGTGTATGCACAATTTTTGTGTTTTGTGTTCATGCATGTGAGAGAAAAAAATGTATGCGTGTGTGATATTAAGTAATGTACATGAGCAATTTTTGTGTTTTCTGTGTGTGTGAGGTTTTATGATGTCCATGATTAGTTCCTCAAAGTAATATCCAATAATCCGAAAGAATAAGATACAGTCCTTCTGCCAAAGGTGTGGTCCTTAAAAAACCCGAAACTAGGAAGGGGAGGTTACCAGCACATCACTACCATCAGGCATCTTCAGCATGCCTGCCCCTATCTATGTCCTTGAAGATGTCCATGATTAGTTCCTCAACGTAATATCCAATAATCCGTGAGAAGAAGATACAGTCCTTCTGCCAAATATGTGGTCCTTAAAATAAACGAAACTAGGAAGGAGAGGTTACCAGCACATCACTTCCATCAGGCATCTTCAGCATGCCTGTCCCTATCTGTGTCCCTGACGATGTCCATGATAGGTTCCGC
>NW_015120055.1:0-1880 GCF_001443285.1 Poecilia latipinna
CCACTGATCAGCCAAACATGGAGACTTTAGTTGTCCATATTGGAGCCAACGATCTGGCAAAGCAAAAATCGGAGATTCTGAAAAAGGACTTTAATATTCTTCTGGACACTTTGGGAAAATTTAAAACGAAGTTATTTCTCAGTGGTCCAATTCCATCGCCTCAATGGGGAGACGAAAAACATTCCAGGCTGGGCATGATAAACAAATAGCTGATTAAAACCTGATCTGCCTTCATCGATAACCTCTGGATCTATTGGCAGCGCTTTCACCTCTTTGGAAGAGACGGGCGCAATCTTAACAAACATGGAATAAGGCTGCTCACTGCAAACATTTTTCATTTTATCAACAAGAACAACAATGTGACCATCGCTTCAGAAGAACAGGCTCAAGGATGTCTGACTAGGATGGAACCCTCCGCTTATCAAGAACAAACTATTCCAATACAAACTGATAAAACATCGACTGGTGACAGATTGACCGGTTCCCCTCCTCCATCCCCCATTCCTCTCTGCTCCTTTACTCACTCACAAGCACAAGAACAGAGTTTCTCAGGAAGTCAATCACTAAAGAGAGTCGGGCTGCACCTGAGCCGCCTGAAGATGCTGGTGGAGGATACGGGTCAGAAAGGAAGGCGGACGGACTCTTCCTCCTCTCAGCAGGATGGAATAGATCAACAGGTTCGCCTCGACACGCCTCTCTCTAGCGTTAACATAGCAGACCTCACTTCATCTAAACATCCTGCCTCTGACCTCCCTGAGGATCCGGCCCTCTGCGTTTCTGAGGTCTGAGACCGGGGTCCAGATATTATTTTTACAACAGTCTTCCACCAGAATGTGTCTAGACCCCCGACATTTCATAGCAGGACATTACCTGTCCGGATCACTAGAAGAAAAGTTAGAAAAAACAGAAATACAAAAAGCAGCGGTCTTAATTTAAACCTCAGACTGAAGAACTTTCAGCCTCCAAGTCACTTAAACTGGCTCTTTTAAACACCAGATCTCTCTGTGCTAAAGCTCTATTAATTAATGATTTCATCACCGAGCATAATATTGATGTTTTATTTCTGACAGAAACATGGCTGAATGACAATAATGAAGCAATCATACTAATTGAATCAGCGCCTCCTACATACAATTTTTTAAGTGAGAATAGAAAACATAAAAAAGGAGGAGGCGTGGCTTCAATATTTACAAATACCATGAACTGTGGCAAAATCTCTCTGGCAAAATCTCTCTGGGTCATTTTATGTCTTTTGAGTATCTTGGAATTGAGGTAAAAGGCCACAAACAAATTTTGATACTAACTTCATACAAAAACCCAACATATGAGGAAAATTTCTTTACGGACTTCAATGAACTTCTATCTCTCATATGCATTGACTACGATTGTTTGATAATTGTCGGTGATTTCAACATTCATGTTGACAACCCCCAAGACCGAGGGGCAAAAAATATCCTTAATATATTGGAGAGTTTTGGTTTAACACAACATGTCAAACAAGCAACACACACACAAGGACACACACTGGACCTGGTTATCAGTAAGGGTGTGAATATTTCCAATGTCTCTGTAAATGATGTTGCCTGTCGGATCACTTTGCTGTTATCTTTGACAGTTCTTTATCCGTTAACCCACTTGGACAAACAGCTACTATCACAAAACGTACTTTCACAGAAAACACAGCAGAAACATTTAATTAAATCTACTCCTCTTCCTCGCCCTTAAGCTATAATGACGTAGATAAGTTGGTAGATGATTTTCAGTGCAAACTTTCAGATATCATTGAATACATTGTCCCCATTAAAGTGAAGGTTGTGTCTGGTAGGAAGAAATCTCCATGGAGAAATGTACAAACAGTTCAGTCTGCAAGACAACTCTGT
>NW_015120056.1:0-1878 GCF_001443285.1 Poecilia latipinna
TCCTAAACTTGCATCAAAGAATATAGCTTAAAGTCAAAGGGTCTGATATATTGTTCAATAAATAAGTCTGACAGTTAACATTACGTTATCTGAATTCTAATATCCTAAGAAACCACAGCACTGTTGTGTATCTGACTTTTTTTTATGACCGAAGATATAAAACTTTAAGTCAAGTCAGGTTTATCTGTGCACCACATTTCAGCAACCAGGCAGTTCACAGAGCTTTACATGGTGAAACCATAATACAATATCCAATTGTGAAAATATAAACATTACATTTTGTCAAAAGCTATCATAAAAATCATCCTCCAATATACATCCAATACATTGGTTAATGTTCCCGTTATTATGAATCAAAGTGAATTCTAAACAAATGTGTTTTTGGCCTTGATTTAAAGGAACTCTGTTTTGGCCGTTTTCTGGTCGTTTGTTCCAGATTAGAGGAGTATGAGAAACTGAATGCTGCTTCTCCATGTTGCATATGCAATCAATCAGTTTAGCCTTTTATCACATCTGATATGGTAGCATGTGTAAGTTTATCTTCAACTAATCCAAGCTACTTCAGAACTTTTTTAACCCAACAAAAAAAACTGTGGCATAAAAGCTCAAATTGTAAGCAAGCCAAAAATTAACCGTTTTCCTGACAGATTTATTTTAAAATTATCCTTTTATTTTAACAGCATGTTAAATTTACCTAGATTGGAAATGAACATTTTGAAACAATGCCAAAGAGAGCTCAAGACAAAAATATATATTTTATTACTAAAGTTTTTATAACATAGAAATAAGAGGTTGTTTTTTTTTGTTTTACTGATCTCATTTTTTTATATCTGAAACAGTTTTCTTGATTAAAAAGAAATAATTTTACATCCAAATCTGATTAGGATTTAGATTCAAAATAAGGATTACATAGGATTATTATCTATGTAGAATAAATTTATGTAGATCTTGTTCCAGTCACCAAAAGATAACACGACTTAATCTCCAATAGACCCTTTTCACAGTGACGTCAGACAATGGCCGCCATAACTCAAACCTGGGTATCTTTACTTCCGGTGTGATTTTGCCTTGGGAACCAAGCTGAAAAATTCCCGCATTCTCATAATCTTAAGGATATAATAAAAGGTAAGTTTAATAATAACAGCATTTAAGTGTTAGATAGCTGTTATTAATCATTGTAAATTCACCATTCTCTAACTGTGTATAAAATAAACAGCCTCCGATCGGAGAGTAAACCACCTAGCAGCAGCTTTAGCCACATTTAGGAAAAAATATACTCTCTGGTTCACTTTCTGTATTTTATAAAACAGTGTTTACGTGTTAGATAACCGTTATTAGTCATTGTCAATTTACCATTCTCCAACTGTATTCAAAGGAACCAGCCTCCGATCATGAGTAAACCAGCTAGCAGCAGCTTTAGCCACAGTTAGGAAACATATACACCGCCGCCTGTCAGTGATGTAACGTTTAGAGGTTTATTTTCTGTATTAATGGAAAATAAAGGACAGCTTCCAACAACGTTGTTTAGAATAGTATTTTAAATATTCTGGGGCTGATTATGTATCTCTGCTCATTTCCAAGCTCAAATGAGCAACTTCACGTTCAAACACAAGTCCCCAAAAAAAGGCGACCGGTGAATCATTATTTTTTTTATGAGTTTAGAAAAAACAAGACAAAAGCCACAAATAACAGTTGGGCTTGACATTTCTGTTTTTCCAGCAACAAAATGCGCATCTCCATGCACTGTTCATGTTTCTGTCGCTGCTAACTGTCACAGAGTCTCTCCCAAAGACGCACAGAAGGAATAAAAATAAATACAAAAGAAAATATTAATGCGCAGTGATTTGGATAAATAACTTTAATCTGATTACTGGATTT
>NW_015120057.1:0-1877 GCF_001443285.1 Poecilia latipinna
CTGAAGCAAAGAGAAAGTAGACAACAGAAGCGGGAAGAAAGATTTTTGAAGCTTTGAGTTTCTAACTGAAAACCTTCTGCTTTAGTCTGTCTGTTATTACTGTTTGAAAGAAATGTGTTTTTATCTTCATTTAGGCTCAAATCAGCTTAAGATGCAAAACTGCACGATCACAATCCAAGTAGATAAATGTTATGTTGTTGGTTAAATCTTGGATTTAACAAGAAAATGAAAAGTTTATGAAGAAACTTTTTCATTTCAAGGTTTTAGGGTTGAGTTTTGTTGTGGAGTTGGACAAAGTTCATCCCATGAATCAATCACTAGTCATCAATGTTAATAAATATCATGGAGCAGAAAATGGACCATAATAAAGCCTCCTTTACTTTCTGCCTGTCTACTCGTGTATCCAAGCCTAGAACCAGTCCTGCTCTGCAGAGTCACATGAACCAGTTAGAAACTGGTTTCTTACTTTCTGTCTGATGGTCCAGGTTCAGGACTGAAGTCTGGATTGCTTCCTTTGGACCGGTCACTCCTCATGGAGGGACAGCTGGATCCTGGAGGTTCTGCTTTCCGTTTAAGGTTCTGACGTCTGAAACACAAACATGTTGTTATTCAGATCAATCAGTGAGAAACTGAGATAAAAACCAGAGAAGAAGCTCTGAACACAAACTGCTGCAGGTCTGAAGCTCCAGAGTGAAACATTCAGACTGATCTGTTGGTCAAACTGAACCTTCAAGTTTATTTGTTCATTTCAGCAGCAAGGCAGTTCAAGGCGCTTTGCATAATAAAGACAGAAAGCTATAAAGAAAACACCAGGCATTCAACAACTGAACAGACATTATATTTGATGAGAGCATCACCAAAATCACAACCATCAAATATGTTGGTCACTGTTTCATTTATAATCAAAGCCACTAAAATCAGATGGTTTTTAGTCTGGAGTTAAAGAAATTCAGTGTTTCGACTCTTGTACAGTTTTCTGGAAGTTTATACAATTTAAACTTTGACAAACTCACCTGGTTCATCTTCTTGTAAAAATCAGTTTAGTGACGTGATTGAGACGAGAGACTAGTGATGGAAAAGTTACTACAGAGTAAAGAGTCAACTAGTTGCTGCAACATCCAGTTCAGAGACAATCTGAGTCGTTGCTCCTCACATTGTTGCTGGTTTTTGTTTCCATGCAACATTTTCATCATTTTTCTTTCAAACTGATTTACTGACCAACATCCTTCATGTTTGACTTTAAATTAATACGGAAGAAAATTAAGTTACTTTTGATCAAAGATCAACCAGTTAATATCATCTATATTTTATCTCTATAGATCCACATGAACCAGATAGAAACTGGTTTCTTACTTTCTGTCTGAGGGTCCAGGTTCAGTACTGAAGGATGGATCTTCATTTTTGGACCGGTCACTCCTCACAGACGGACTGATGGATCCTGGAGGTTTTGCTCTGTCGTCCTTTAGATCCTGATCTTCCATCTTCTGGACTTCAGTCAGCCTGAGAAAGAAACCAGAACCAGTCAGTCCAGTAGTCCAGGTCCAGTAAGTGTCCAGTGAAGCAGAAAGCTGGTTCCCATCAGGGGTTCAGAGGATCAGAGGAACCTGATTCCAGCTCAACCTCAGAAACTAAACGTCTTAAAGGTTTTGTCTGGAATTGTGACATCAAACTTCTCAGTCTTTCAAACAGAAACAAGAAGCTTCTGCCAAAAACAAAACAAGAAAACATGAACCAGTAGAAATCACAGAGTACTGGACTGGTTCCAGTCTGACTGCAGAACAGGGATTTCAACAGGTAACTTCTCACTGGAAAGGACAGAAGTCACCTGTGTTCCACCACAAGGTTCAATCCTATATGTGTTCCTGCTGGGTCAGGCT
>NW_015120058.1:0-1875 GCF_001443285.1 Poecilia latipinna
CATGCATCTCTGCTTCATAAAAATGACTGCTCCTCTTCTAAGTAAAAGGTCACATGAACCTCAATGCCTCTTTTATTTGGACAAAAATATGTCTAGAGTTATTTTAAATCATCAAACCCCAAAAATAAAATAAAAGAGCAATGTGAGGTACAGATATATGGTTTGTTTCCTGAGGGCAACGCCATGCCATAGAGGGATAATTTAATTTTTCAATAGCCAAGAACTAAAGTCTTTGTATTATAAAATCCCTCTCTGAAATCATTTGAAGTCTTCTGTAAAATTCATGTTTAGTCAACATGTGAATTTACTACATCAGGATCAAATAACATATTATTCATCCATGAGAAATTATATTTCATTACATTTATTTTTTTTCAAACTTTATTAATTTCTACAATATACGTTTTACACAACTACTATGTATTTCCATCTTGGCCAAAGCCCTATCTGGCAACCCAATGGGGTTCAACAGGTTCCACTGTAATGGTGACACTTAGTGGTAGATTCACTTACTTTGGCCATCTTCCTTCAGTTAAATTTAGTCAAAAATATTCAAGGATAATTAACCAATACAATTACAATTGAAATAAAAAATTATAAACAGGCAATATAAGTAACACGTTTTCCAAAAACTGTCATTGCCATCCCCCAAAACATCGGCACCAGTTGTGACAGCTCTGAAACATTCTAGACACCTAACGGCAGCTCTAGTGGAAGCCAGACTCAGCTGTTGCAAAGGTGCCAAAACCAATGGCATCCCTGATACCTGTTGTGTATTCGATTAATTCAAAGACGAAAGGAGTCGGCTGGATTATTCAGATGAACTTTAGTGAATAAATAGGATGAACGAATCATACATAATGATATACGAAAAAGTGTAGGAATTCAGCTAACATAGGTCTGTCTGCGAAAAAACCCCCCTGAAAAATTCTTTCTTCTTCGTCTGTCTTCAAGTTCTTCTACTAGTTATAAAGCATCATGGGATATGTAGTCCATTTTCCGAAGTGTTACGTAAGCTAACACTTAGCCGTAAGTATTAGCTTACGTAAGTGTTAGCCGTAAGCTAACACTTACGGCTAGCCCCGAAAACAGTGGCACTAATGGCAGGTGTCAGCGGAAGTGCCAGTACGAGGTGCCGAGGTCAGCCGAAGTCAGCCGAACGCAGTGGCAGCACTGGCAGCTAGACCCGAAAACAATGGCACTTGTGGCAGGTGTCAGCGGAAGTGCCAGTATGAGGTGCCGAGGTCAGCCGAAGTCAGTGACAACACTGGCAGCTAGTCCCGAAAGCAGTGGCACTAATGGCAGGTGTCAGCGGAAGTGCCAGTACGAGGTGCCGAGGTCAGCCAAAGTCAGCCGAAGGCAGTGGTAACACTGACCGCTAGCCCCGAAAACAGTGGCACTAATGGCAGGTATCAGAGGAAGTGCCAGTACGAGGTGCCGAAGTCAGCCGAAGTCAGTGGCAACACTGACAGCTAGACCCGAAAACAGTGGCACTTGTGGCGTGTAATGACACCTGCCACCGGAAGTACCATTAGTAGGTGCGGTGTCACGATTTGAGCTCCGCCCTGCTGCCTATAGATCTTACATCATACATCTGAAAATGGATTGGGTACTTTGTTAAACAACATTACATCAGAATTATCATTTTTTTTAGTCTTTGCAATTTTAACAAAAATATTAAAAGATTATTAAGGCACCTAAAAGGGGATACTTTTTAGGTCCCTAAAAACTACTTTTTTAGGTGCCTAAAAGGCATACTTGTGCATATGTATTAATTAGACTTCTGCTCAGGTCCCTCTTGAACATGAGATCTGGATCTCAACGGGGTTCACCTGGTTAAATAAAGGAAATAAAAAAGGCATACTTTATTAGCCT
>NW_015120059.1:0-439 GCF_001443285.1 Poecilia latipinna
TGTCAGGTCCACTCTCGCATTTCAAAATATCCAAAAGGCAAAAAATGCCAGAGCAGCCCAGGAGGAGGGTTTCGACTCGCTCAAGCAAATAAAGCACTCGCGGAGACTCCTTTCTTGTTTCCAAAAAGGTTTCTTTTACTTACAAATATAACAAAAAGTAATCTCCGAGTTGACTTCTACAAAAATAACTTAATTTGCGGTACAAAGATCATTTCGCTCCTCACTCCTTTGTCAAACAATCAGCTCAGCCCCAACAGCTGTTTGTGCCTGTTAATCACCGCCTGCTGCTGACTGACAAGGAGGAGGGTCTAAAAAAGGAACAATTAAATACATACATAATTGAATATACAAAATTGAGCTACCATTAATTTGTCATTAAGTCTGTGGAAATTAATTTAGCAAAGAATAAATTTATCTAATTCTTAATAGGCTCCAACAG
>NW_015120059.1:6426-8299 GCF_001443285.1 Poecilia latipinna
AGTGATGTTGTTCCTGATGTCCTGCTGCCTCTCCTCCTCCTCTTCCTCTCTCAGGATGAAGATGATCTCCCTGCTGCTCCTCATCCTCAGCTCATGTCTCTGTGGTCAGTCTCCATCTTGTCTTTGTGACAGAAAGCTCTCTAGATGGAGCTGAAAGACTCCCATGTTCCAGTTCTCAGTGTGTCTGCTCCTCTCTTTCCCTCTCTGTCTCCTCAGCAGCAACATTTGTAGTGAATGTGACCCAGAGCAGCTATGAGGCAGAGGAGAACCACAGCATCACTCTGGAGTGGACCTTCACCACCAGGACTCAGGGATCCTACAAATACATAAAGATCATCTGTGACCTGACAGATTTAGTCCTGATTGAAGTAAATAATGGAGTTGAGAATTCAAAGTCTCAGCATGATCAGTTTTCAGGACGAGTCCACATTGACAAAGACGTCCTCAGAGAAGGACGAATCAGACTCCATGTGTCCAGACTGAGGACTGAAGACTCTGGTCTGTATCTGTGTGACGTGAAAACTGAAGATGGATTCAACTCTGGAAGATGTCGACTCAACGTTTCTGGTAAAATCTGTTTTCCTGCTTCTGTTTCTTGCTGACATCCATCTGATTCCAGGTCTGAACTGAAGTTTCTCCTTTTCTCTCCAGCAGCTGCTGATCAGCTTCAACCTCCGACTGAGAATCTACAACCAGACAGTCGAGGAAGAATCGGAGTTCATGTTTCACTGGGACTTTTAGCTCTTACTGTCATTATTTATTTTTTATATCAGTGTTATATTTTTAAAAAGCAAACTAAAAAGGAAATCTGTTTACAATCAGATGTTGAGTTTCTGAGAGAAACAAGAGCTGGACTCTGAAAACACTGATATAAAAGCTAAAAATGGAATAAAAAAATGAAACTATTTATTAAAAGTTTATTATTGGTTAAAGGAATAATGTATAAATATTTTTGTCAGTTTTGATTTTAAAAATGATTTAAGTTTTGTTTAAACCTTCCACTGAAACTTGATCAGTGGAAGGTTTAAACTTTTTTTTTAGTTTTTTATTCTCATTTTGTCTTATAATAGATGTTACAACAGATGTATAGATAATTTTAATAAATGCCATAACATTGTAAATAAGACAACAAACTGAAATGTTTTATGTTTTTTGGTTCCCATTTTTTCTGACATTAACATTTCATCATAAAAATAAGAAACTTCACTAATAAAAATTATTTCAACTTTTTAGGTTGTTATTTTAAGAAAATCGATCAAAACTCTAAAGTTAATTAATCCAGTTCACAGTTTCATCTTTTCTCAGACAATTTTATGTTATTCTAGTTTTCAGTGAAAATCTGTAAAATAATCTAATATTCAAGTTACTGCAGCAGATTTAAACCATCTTTGAAAAAAGAGCCAAATAAAATCATTCCAAGGCCATAAACTGAACCTGAGCCTCAGTTTGGGAAACAATAATCTGCACATAAACACATTTATTGTTTAATCAGATATAAATGGTAGAACATGTCAGAACCAGTAAACAGAATCTGATCTTTTCAGTTCAATTTAATTGTTTAAAGTTTAATTTGCTCAAAGGAACAAAGTCAGTTTTTAAACTCTGCAGCTGAACCTGAAACGTGAAAAACACAACTTATAAATGTGTGTTTTGTCCACATGGTGGCGCTCTAAGCTCTGACTAAAAGCTGCTCAGCAGTGAAAGTTAGTTTTTCTCCTTTCTGTCTTTATTCAGTTCTGATGTGAAAACACAGATTTAAAATGTTTCCTTTAATGAAATGTGTTTATTTCTGATTATTAAATATTGATCTGATCAGTTGATCAGCAGCTTCATCCTGATGCTTCACTCAGTGATCTTCACTTCACTTTACATG
>NW_015120060.1:0-1873 GCF_001443285.1 Poecilia latipinna
TATCTGATGGGTGAAATATGGCCATCAGATACCGTTCCCTCATATTAAAACAGAGGGAACAGTATCTGATGGGAGATTTATGGCCATCAGATACAATTCTCCCACATTAAAACAGGGGGAACAGTATCTGATGGGTGAAATATGGCCATCAGATACCGTTCCCCCACATTAAAACAGGGGGAACAGTATGTGATGGGAGATTTATGGCCATCAGATACCGTTCCCCCATTTTAAAACAGGGGAAACGATATTTGATGGGTGAAATATATGGGCATCACATACCGTCCCCCCCTTTACCACAGGGGGAATGGTGTCTGATGGGTAATATTGAGCATTAAAATGCATTGCCCTGTTTTGAATTCATATAGCACTATCTATCTATCTACCTATCTATCTATCTATTATAATTATAACATATATTATTCATTATAATTATAAAATATATATAATATATATTTATTACAATTATTAGTATTATTATTAATTTCACGCAAAAACGTGAAGAAAGTGTGACAGCTTTGCTGAAGCATGATATTTGAGCTTTCACGGTGTCCATAGTTCCTCAGATAAGCACGCCGAACAAGCGTGTGCTTGCTAAGCGCGTGCTTTCTCAGTGCTCATCACGAGCACGCGCGTATTTTGCCGCGTGGGTGGGGCGGAGAGGCAAGAAGACGAAGGGGGAACCATATCTGATGGGGAAACGCGGATTGACGTAACACCTGTTGGCAATTACGTCCTGACCTGCGGCTTAAGAGAAGCGGTTTGCCAACTCTTCGACGCCAGATTGTTGACTAGTGATGGTACTCTCTTGGCCCCGTGCTCTCGTTGATTGCTGTGTCTTCCTTGCTTTGATCTCCGAGTAATCTGACTTTCCGATCTCTGTTCTTTTAGGACTTACCCGAGCATCCAGATCTGGACCTTCGCTCCCCGTTCCCCCCTCGTGACTTTGGCGGAGATTACCCGCCAGATGCCCGAGTCTCCACTGCAACCTTACAGTTCAATCCTTCTCCAAACCTCACTCAAATTGGCAAACCGTCCGCTCAGTTGCTCTCCAAGCCCTGAACGACCTGTCCGTTCCCCAACGCCGCCACACCAGCTCAAATCCTTGCTTCCGTCAAGGACTCGACGTTTCGTGGTAAACGCCTCCATAACCAAAGAAACGGAAACCCAGAACCTCTGACTCCCTCCAAAGGTTTCACACATACTACTTACACCCGTAAAGTTCCTCCTTTCCTCTCTGATAACAACGCTAATTTCCTACAACCTCAAACTCATCCCCTCTGTGTTTTTTCTTAGTGTACTGTCGGTGCTGCTGCCCGCCGCTCGAACCAGTTTCCCTCCTGCTCATAATAAACCTGTTAAACTTTATTTGTTCTCCTGTCTGTGTTCTTGCATGTGGGTTAATCGAATTACACCCGATATGACAAGAAGAGCATTAATAGGTGTCGTTTTCACCACTCCTGTGAAAACGACACCACTCCCGTACATATACATAAAGCCCTACTCTGTAGTCTATCTTTTGTAGTGTTGTTTTAGCTGCTGCTCCATATATAAAACTGCTATAATCAATTATTGATCTCATAAGAGCCCTATATATGTTTAATGACTGTCTATCTGCACCCCAGTTATTTCCAGCCACAGCCTTTAGTAGATTTATAACTTTCTTAGATTTAGTTTCTAAGTTATCTATGTGTTTTCCATGTGTAAGAGCTATCTAACCATAATCCTAGATATTTAAATTCTTTAACCCTTTCCAAAGGCTGTTCATATAATATTATTGTTCCTGTATCAATATTTCTTGTCACGATCCGTGTTTTTGTGTTTATTTTTGAGTTTTCTGTGTTCAGTCCTGTTTCCCTGAGTCTCTGTCCTG
>NW_015120061.1:0-1869 GCF_001443285.1 Poecilia latipinna
TTTTTGTTACTGGAAACCATATTCAAACATCTATCAAAGCAACATTTATAAACAATTGTATTTTTTAAGTATGTTTTTAATACATAGTTCATCATATTTAAATATGCTTAGTGGCTATAACAATAGAATAGGAATAGAATATTCTGATATCGATGTATGAAGAGCATATTACAAAGCACACAGCCGTTCATAATTTAATAAATTATTTAGTAATATCAATACATATTTATATAACTATACAAACACAAATAAATAATGATTAATAATGAGAAATAAATAATTATTAATACTGAATAATATATATTGGATACATGTTTATATGTATGTATATACATACATATATAGAGATATATGTATATGTTTTTCAGCCGACGAGTTCTAGCTTCAGAGTGATTCAGCAGCTGAGATTGAGTCCAAAATCCGATGTGAGATTCATCCGTGCTGCAGTGAATCCGTCTCTCTTTAAAGGTATTTCCCCTCTTCTTCCTCACATCGTGTCTTTAGGAAACCTTCAAAACAAAAACGGAAGATTTGGGATGTATCTTACTTTTGACAGAGTGAAAGAATTACTTATAAATAATAGTCTTTATCACCTGTGTAAACTTTGCTGGTGAATGTTATAACACATAATATAAGTTTTATAATATATGTTACATTGTTTCATTTCTAATATAGGCTCTTGTGTCAGATAATCTAAGCCAATGTTAGAGAATAATTATTTTTTTAGATTTACAGAATCTCAGTTAGCCTTCATAGTGGGGCTGAACCCGTATGGACCTTACCAAGCTCCGCCCAGAAACGCCCCTCGACAGTCCCACGTGGCTGCATGTCTCACAAACAAAGCCTCGTGGGGCTTAGTTTCTATGTGTAAACATGGCGTCTTTCGTTTCAACTGACTCTGAGTCGATTAGCGTAGCATTTCTGCCGGATTTTCAAAAAATATCAGCGACGACAATGGACAGGGGAACCAACAAGTTCATATCTTTTTTGGACGACATCAAGGTGTTTGAGCCACGCGATGCCTCCAACATTGTGCGCGTTACAGCGAAATGCTACCGGTCGATGAGGAAAACAGCAGATCCTCACACCCTCAACATAAAAATAGCTGTGGACAAGATCACTGATGCCTATTGTTCTTGCAAGACTGGGTAAGTCAGCATTCATGGTTTTGAGGGTTACTTTTGGAATCAGTGATTTCTGTTGTTGGCAAATGTTTGAGTGCGCCTAGGCCTGATACTCGGTGCTAGCGTGGCTAACACGATTACAGTTTAGTAAAAAGCCTTTTCAGGTAAAATAAAATCTTTAATGTATATCAGATATGGTACACATTGCATATTGATCGGTTCAGCTAACGTAAGACTGTGTAACAGACAAGCTTCAAGGTGTAGAAGTTGTATCGGTTCTGCCATTATGCTGTACTTAGCTAAAAGTTTTCATAATGAATGTGTTTATTATTGACTTTTTTTCAGACTTGGGGGTCATTGTTCACACATTATAGGCCTCCTTAAGACCTTACAATATTTCAAGCTCCAGAATTCAAAAGGGATCGGGAGGTGCTGGTGCCTATCTCTAGCTAACGTTCCGGGCAAGAGGCGGGGGGACCCTGGACAGGTCGCCAGTCTGTCGCAGGCCACTCAAAATATCCCCATTCACTAAACATAAATAAAGCAAAGTAATAATACTTACACCAGCACACACTCCTTTCTTTTTATTTATCTTAGGACGGTTGAGCTGCAAATGCGGTCGTGCACAAGCTTTGATCCAAGCTAGGCATTCCGTATCAGATTTGGGAAATCTGTGAATTTTATTTCCACAAATACGATCAGGATACCTGACATCGCCTGTACAGATTCCCCACTGACAGTGGAG
>NW_015120062.1:0-1868 GCF_001443285.1 Poecilia latipinna
CCAAAAAAAGTCATGCCATAGAGGCTTAACTGAAAAAGGATTTGGACTTTACCAAATAAATAATAACTAATAAAGTAAAATAAGTCTCTTATAAAATTATTCACAGAATTTACCTATCCAAACTTTTTCTGCAATGTTTTAACAATAACATGGATATTATTTACTCTTTTATGAAGGAAACACAGAAGATGTTTGATTTATTTTGGCCTCTGCTATGTTCAATTTTGGAAAAGTATTTTCATTGTGATTTCTGCTTCTATTGAACTTTATGTCTCCATTTGTTTTGAACATGTATTGTTTTGCTTCATTAACTATCCAACAGCTAAAAAAACATTTTTATATTATTAATCTTATTATATACTTAGCCAAATGGCACATGCATAAATGCAGTTACACTAATAAAAAAAAATTCTTTCCATTTTTGGCAATGAGATTAAACAATATATCAAAACTATTGGAAATTCCACCAATACTAAAGCTATTAAAATTTGCACTTTATGTTCTCTTTAATTTATTTATGTAATACTAGGCTGATGTACTGCCTCAATGTTTGTTGCCACCTGGCGGTCATTATGTCACACTCTATGCTGTTTTTGTAATATGTATTTTGTATCTCAATCAAGATTATAAACAGAAAAAGACAGATGCATCCTGGAAGGCGTGCCACGTGCAAGCTGGAGGAGAGAAAGGAGGGATGCTATGCTGGCAGCCCCATTCATAGCATCATAAAACAACATGGAATGATACACTTTGAAAATATATACAAATACATGAAAACAGAAATTAAAAATACTTCTACAAATTGATGGGCTGTTATTGCTCTTACAGTGTATTACAATAACATGATTCAATATATATACATTGATATCTTCTTTACTTAATATCATGCACAGTGATGTAATATAATAAAATTTCTAATTTTTTATAAAATAAATGTCTTTTTTTCATTCTTAATATTTGTCAGTCTGTTTCATTTGATTAGGTATTGATCTTGTTTGGGCTTGTTTGAAGAGTTCCATTTTCAATGACAGTCCTATGCTGCCATCTAGTGGAGGGTTAGGGATATAGGATGAAACCCACTTGCACATTAGAGCAAACAAAATAAACAAAAAATGGTAGGGGGACAATCTTGGTACAGATAATATGTGGAAGGGGCCTCACATACCCTCCAAGTTTGGTCAGTGTGGCTCCTTCCCTTGACACAGCTGCCATTGACCTCCATTCATTTGAAGAATTGCTCAGTCAAAACAACTCCAACATTATAAGTGACCAAACTTGGTTTTCTATGCTCCCTCCAACCCTCTGCAGGTGCCCACCACTTTTGGTGCTCCGAGTTAAAGACTCCCATTAATTTTTCTGCATAGTCAGTCTGGCTAGGAATAGAGCTGGGTTTTAACCCTAACCTCAGTGGCCTCTTACTTCAACTTAGCCAGATTTTATTCAATTTTTATTTGTTTTTGAACTCTGCTTTGGAAATAAATCACACTTCACTTTTAAAATGCCATCTCTGAGCCTCTGTTGGATGCAGGATTTCCTGCTCTGAAGACTGGACTTTGGTTTTAAGCATCTTCTCTTTTAACCATGTTTTATTTTATTTAATTTCTCTTCAAACTCAGTTTTTAAGACAGAAATCACAGCTCAGATTCAAATGTCATCTCTGAGCTTCTGCTATGTGCCAAAAATGTGTGTAAAAGCCATTCTTAACATCAGAAATGGCCTTTAAAATGTCTGTCAGCATTTCACCATTTCCCAGAATGCATTGCATAGTAGGGCTTAAAATTCTAGCTTGTAGTTCAACTGTTTTTGGTGCAAACCTTAATAAACCATATACTGTTGCGATCAGAATGAGCTCAGCTGTTGAACTGGAT
>NW_015120063.1:0-1867 GCF_001443285.1 Poecilia latipinna
GGAGAGATTATTTCATATCTTCATGATCTGCTGTCAGCGTTCCTCTCATTCACACCACACAGTATTTCACCTGTTATCACTAGCAAAGGAGAGGTCATGTATTTTATATTTAGACATTTTATTTTTAATTCTCAGGTATTACTTGACTTCTGTATGATTTGTGTTCATAAAGGCAGCAGATAAGTCGATGTTTAACATCTGTGCTGTCACATTTGTCTAAAGTGTCCATGTGTTTGGTGTTGTGTCCCGTTGATGATGATCTGAATGTTTCATGATCTGATTATGACTCGGTAAATTTCAGTCTGCAACCAGAGTTTGGCAGCTCAGTCTTTAGGTTCTGTTATTTTGCAGCATAAAGCAGTCGGTCCACTGGCCTGTGGCTGTTAGTGATTATGATCCATGAAGCTCTAGTTTGTCTCTGTAACCTCATAATAAATAATCAGAAACGTCCTTCTTCAGCCATTAAACTTAACTGGATGTTCTTTAGTGAGCATCGGCTGAAAAGCAGCAGTGTGTTGTGTGGTAAAAACTCAACGACCTTCACTGCTCTCACCTTGTACGTAACAATCTTCCTCCACAAACTGACAAATTCCTCACTGTTCAGCTTCCCAGTGATGGATGTCTGATCAGTTCGTTAAGGTACGTTCATTCAGAGGCAGGGGTTAAAGGTCAGACTTTACCCCCTTTGTTGTGGGGAGTTTGGGTGGAGGATACGTCCATGAGGGCAACCATGCTGCGGCAGGCGTCGGTGCTGAAGCCGCCAGACTTCAGGTCACCTGGATGAAAACAGAGCAAGGAGTGAGAGTGATGCAGGTGACCCTGTGACCCTGCGATGGAGGCTCAGTCCAAACCTCTCAGGATTTTGCCGTTGAGGAGGCTCTGCAGCTGCTCAGCGTCCACTTCCTCGTACTGTAGGAACAGAAATGTAGGAGGGTCTGGCGGTGGCTGCAGAGTGATGCTGTTCTAGTGAAAAGTGCCTCACCTTGTCAGAGAACTGCCTGAACAGAGTTCTGTTATTGTCTTCATCCGCTGTGCTGTCCTGAGCAGAGGGCTGCAGGGAAGTCACAAAGCGTCACTTGGTATCGGTTCCATTCAAACCGAAATGTGAGGCGTGAGATGGCAGAACACGCTGACCCTCAGAGAGCCTGGCAGTCTGGCCTACCTTCTCTGTCTCCGTCTGCTCCGGGTTGTTTCCACCAGAGCTCTCACTGCAAGGAGAAACCACAAGCATTCACCTTCACAAAACCACAATTTTCACTCATTCTCTGCATATTCAATAGCATTTTAATCTGAGCAATGGATGTAAAATATTTCATAATCATTATTGGTCATCATTAGCAACGCTGCTTGACGGATTCTGGTTCTTTGGATGAACAAAGATAAACGCCAGCGATGCGAAACGTTTTAACACTGAAGCAATAAGCTGCTCCAAATGACCAATAATTCACCTGAACATAGACCTGCACAATGTAGACATCACTGGTAGCGAAAAATAAACTACAGTCCAAATCCAGCTGCATTGGGCCAAACCCAAATGATGCTCTGCTGCCAGACACGCAGGAGTCTGGCTGACTGCGCTGTCTGCGGTGCGTTCAGGAACCGCCGGCCACCAGAACTATAATAGTTTTTTTAAGTTTGCTTATTCACTAATAAAAACTAAGTTTATTTCTGAGGTCACTGAAGATGTTCCACACAGTGAGCTTACTGGGCCCTCAGAGCTTACTGGGCCCTCAGAGCGTACCGGGCCCTCAGAGCTTACTGGGCCCTCAGAGCGTACCGGGCCCTCAGAGCGTACTGGGCCCTCAGAGCGTACTGGGCCCTCAGAGCGTACTGGGCCCTCAGAGCGTACTGGGCCCTCAGAGCGTAC
>NW_015120064.1:0-1866 GCF_001443285.1 Poecilia latipinna
GAAATGGTGTAAAATGTGTAACTGTAACTAAAGATCACTGATGTTGTGTTGGAGGTAGATGGTAGGTTAAAGGTCAGGGGGAAAGAGGAACTGAAAGGAGAGCAGAGGTGACCAAGACCTTATTGCTAAACTTTAACTTTCCAAAGAAAAGGTTGGGCAGGAAACAGATGTAGGAGGACCGTTGAGCAACTCGGCTTCATTAGAACAGACATCAGGTCATCAGGTCTCCAAGACGGTGATGGATATGAGATCATCGGTCCAAGCAGTCGGCCAGTGAGAGGCACAGCAACAAAGCTAGAAAATGCATCTGCAGGGTGGATAAACCTATTGATAGGTATTTTCTGAACCTACATAAAAGAACCACAGACAACGTACATGAATTTTAAGGCCAAACTTTTGCAAAAGGAGAAGCTTCAGCAAACTGCTCCTCCAAGCAATTCACAGAGCGTTCTGCTCTCTCTCTGCTGGAGCCTTTTATTTGGGAAAACAAGAGTGAGGAGAGATAAACAATAAAACAGATGGCAGGTCTGTCTAACAGGTCATCAGGCTCTTTCCCTTGAGAGCCATTTCTCCCAAGGGTGGAGGGAACAGTCAGTTCACAGGAACACAGCAACCAAAAAGTTTTAGCACAGCACGTCACTACTGATTAACATTAGACTGAATAATGAACTAAAGTAATAATAAAAATGATAATACAAAAAAACCTCTAACATCTATAAAATGTGAGTCCAACAGAGGAATCTTTGGTTGGATCCTTCAGGCAGCTTCGAGCCAAGATGGAGATGGACAAAGAACTCTGCAGCTGAAGAAGAGCCGGAGCCACAGAGCCGAAGACTGTTCTGCACATGGGGACCAACGCGTTAGCCCCGCAACATGTGGCTTCAAATTGCACTTCTCTCATCAGCTGGGTTTGGGACCCCAAAGATAAAGACAAAGACCAAGGCAAAGAGGAAGAACTGGTGTGTTCCTTCCATGAGACCAGCTCATCTACACCTCGAAGTACCAGAAAGATCGTGAGACGAAGAGAAAGGAGCTACAGAGCTGCAAGACAAGAAGGAGAGGGCCGCTACGAGCATGAGGAAGTCACCCTGAGGCCCGAGATCTGCTGCTCTGACTCAGTACTCTTCCTGTACTGGGAGCCTCCTGCTGCTGCAACATTTCCATCATCAGGCCAGTTCTGGGGTTCAAAATGCCAAACACCGTCCGTCTCTTTCAAAGTTTTCCTTTTTTAGTTCACAGTGTCAGCATTAGGGAAAGATAGGCTAGATTATTGATTTTACTTATTTGATTATTTCGGCTACTGAATTAAGCTGTACTGACCCTTGCAAAATTGCCTTACTAATAAAATAATTAGCATTAAGAAAATCTAAAAGATGTTGTGGACATTCAATTAAATGAGTCACCTTAAAGTTCTTTGATGGTTGTAAAATAGCTATGAAGTTTGATTCTGGGAGGAGAGTGGAAAATGTTTTATAGGTTGCTTTTAGCCAAAACAACCCCCTTGGGACTCGCCCGAGCCACTAAAACCTACCTGGTTCAGTAACAAGTGCAAATTGTAATAAAGAGAAAGAGCGACCGTTAACAGGTGTGCTCTGTGAAACTAGCTGATTCTGGGCTGCTCAATCTGGCTAGTTCACAGGGTGAAAAAGGGTGGGACATCTGGATGGAGGTCGTTAGAAACCAGGCTAGTCTTTCTCGCACCCAGCTTAAACAGAGTTTACTTCAGTTCTGGACAGGGTAAATCCCGGCAGATTTAGGAAACTCTATTCACCCGTTAGACGGAGAGCTGGTAGCACATCTCCCTCCTCTGACAAGGGGAAGTAGAGAGAGAGAAAGGGGGCGGGGGAGTGTTGCACAACAACACAG
>NW_015120065.1:0-1863 GCF_001443285.1 Poecilia latipinna
ATAAGAAACTTACTCATAGCAAAATGTTCTGAACCATATCAGCCTGAGGAGATGATTGAGGGATGAAGAGACACTGATGTCAAGTTCATATGGTTCTGATGGGTTTGCTGTGTTTCTCTCCTGATCCATTTATACAGTACACACTGCGCCACGATGGACACATTTTTTATTGTCTTTGTTCATCCTCACTAACATTATTCAGCCTAGGTTTTGTTTTCCTTTGGTGTTTTTACGGGAGGTTTTGCTTCTAAGAATGGTAGAGAATCGGGTAATGGATGTTTTAAAAAGACGCGGGTTGACAGCAGCTCGCCGCGGCTGCGTAGTGTCCGTCTCTTGGCAACCGTGACAACAGCGTCGGTCCGTAGCGTTCTGGTGTCCTTTAACTTTAACACAATTTAGCTTGTCCAGCATTAAAATGTCTAAAATCTGAGTCCTTCACTGTTGCTCCAACCGTTCAAATAGAAGGATAAACGTTATTTTTGTGTTTCGAAAGTAGTTGGTTACAAGGGAGTTAATTTTAAAAAACTTATTGAATTCAGAGGAGGAAAGTGGATCTCCTCTTCCGCAGCTCCAGCTAAAGTCAGGAGGTGCGGAAACTAACAATGCCAGAATTTGCAGCACCACTTTCTAACAGGAAACGATTGCATCGTTTAAATTGTACTTTAGAATCTTAACTACCTTTACAAATTTCTAAAAATTAGGGTTATGAACAAACCCTTCGAGTCATGTCTGCAGTAAATTAGTCACCAAAAAATAATAGCCATGAGTCAGGCTTTTTTGAATTCGCATAAATAATGCATTTTAATCAGGCTTTTGAGAAAAATTATGAAAACTATAGGAAAATTTAAAGCGTTTTATTTGCTTTAACATACGTAAAATGGGTACCATTGTAAAATAAAATTATTAAACTTTAACAGAGTAGTGTTGTTTTTGTAAAAAAAAAAAAAAATTCTGGAAAGGATATTTTCCATGATCAGCATCCATTCTCTCCTTTTCCTAAGTGGGAATAGCGTCATTGCCGGTACCTAAATGGAGTTGGAGTTGAGGAGCGCTGTTTAGATTTAAACTAAAGGGTTCATAGTTTGACTCAAAATTAAGTGTTTGTTTTTGTTTTGGTCCAGATCGCCAACATTGTTGTGTGTGTAAAGAGGACGGGGATCTCAATGAGCTCAGCAACCAGGAGGGCAACTCCACTTTAAAAGAAGAGGAACCAGAACCTGTGCAGATAAAACAGGAACCAGAACCTCTGCAGATAAAACAGGAGCAAGAAGAACCAGAACATCAAGAGTTCAAAGAGGAAGAGAAGCAACTCAGCATCAGTCAGGATGAAGAGCATCTTGTGCTGAAACAGGAGACTGATGACACTTTGGTGAATCCTCCTAAAGTGCAAAGAATCCACAAGGAAACGGAACCAGAGAGGAACCAACTCATCTCTCATGGTTCTACTGAAGCTAAAAACCAGGTTCAGGAAAGAAGCAATTCTGAAGATTCAACAAAAAAGAGAGATGAGGAACAAAAACAGAGTTTTCAGAAAAACGGACGGCAGAAAGATAAAACGGGAAGTTCAAAACAAAACGCATACAAGAAAGCTCACCCAGAACAAAATCTATATTCTTGGAAAATCTGTGAAGCCTTTTCTCAAGGCACTTTCTTGCTCACACACATGAGAACTCATACTGTCAAGACGCCTTTCACATGTTCAACCTGTGAAAAAAGTTTCACACGCAAATCTTACTTACTTCGTCACATGATGACTCACACAGGTGAAAAGCCTTTCACATGTTCAACCTGTGAAAAAAGTTTCACACGCAAATTTCACTTACTTCGTCACATGATGACTCACACAGGTGAAAAGCCTTTCTC
>NW_015120066.1:0-1863 GCF_001443285.1 Poecilia latipinna
GCATAGAAGTGCCACTGTTTTCGGGGCTAGCTGTCAGTGTTGCCACTGGCTTCGGCAAATGGACTACATATCCCATGATGCTTTATAACTAGTAGAAGAAGAACTTGAAGACAGACGAAGAAGAAATAATTTTGTAGGGTTTTTTTCGCAGAAAAACTTATGTATATATTTCGTATATCATTATGTATGATTCGTTCATCCTATTTATTCACTAAAGTTCATCTGAATAATCCAGCCGACTCCTTTCGTCTTTGAATTAATCGAATACACAACAGGTATCAGGGATGCCATTGGTTTCGGCACCTTTACAACAGCTGAGTCTGGCTTCCACTAGAGCTGCCGTTAGGTGTCCAGGATGTTTCAGAGCTGTCACAATTGGTGCCGATGTTTTGGGGGATGGCAATGCCAGTTTTTGGAAAATATATTACTTATATTGCCTGTTTATAATTTTTTTCCCCAGTGGTAATTGTATTGGTTAATTATCCGTTTAACACCTTGAATATTTCTGACTTAATTTAAGTGAAGGAAGATGGCCAAAGTAATTGAATCTACCACTAAGTGTCACTGTTGCAGTGCAACCTGTTGAACCCCGTTGGGTTGCCAGATGAGACTTTGGCCAAGATGGAAATACGCAGTAGTTGTGTAAAACATATGTTGTAGAAATTAATAGTTTGGAGAGAAAAAAAAACGTTTAAACATAATGAAATATTATAATTTATCATGGAGGAATAATATGTTATTTGATCCTGATGTAGTAAATTCACAAGTTGACTAAACATGAATTTTACAGAAGACTTCAAATTATTTCAGAGAGGGATTTTACAAAGATTTTAGTTCTTGGCTATTGAAAACTTAAATCATATGTTATTGCTGTTTAAAGTATTTACATACAATGGCTAATAAATATTGACAAATCAATTACTATGCATATACTTTGTGACAAACTTTAAAAAATGTTGAAACATATCTGCCAAATAAAATATGTAAACAGCACAATTTTCTTTGAAAAAGACATTTGCATCTTAAGTATAACCCAAAGTAATTTTTGTTTCCCAAAATATATAACACCCTTGTTCTTAATGCTGCTTAAGATTCACACATTGTCAAAGGTTTTGAGGTGTACATACTTTGTGTTTTGACTTATCAATATTCAATATTGGTGTAAAAAAAATTGAAGGTGGTTTAACTTGAAAGTGAAAGTCCTCCTGCTGCCTTGAAAATACTGTTGAAATGCATTTTGTAGCTCAGATTTTAGTCATTCTCTCATCTTTGAATAAGAAACTGAAGACAATGAACAGAACCAGAAACAAACACAGAGAAGCAACCTTCATGTATGCCACACAAATCTGTAATGTACTTGACAAATAATGAAAAATAGCAGAGATTAAATTTATTAAATAATAACAAGTAATAACTCTTTAAAACTGGTTAACAGGCATTTTTTGAAAAATATAATAACATGTTTTCCAAAAACTTTGCATTATCTTAAAAAAAACTCTGAAAGTTATAGTGGCTGCCTGGTCTATTACTTTATTGGGAACTTATGACATCCTGTCAACTGTCATGGAACCATGCTGAACATAATGTCACTCTGGAATTGTCAATATCTCATGTTGCCACTGTCACTAATATTAACTTATTAGTTAATATTAGTGAACTTACCCGGTTTAATAATCAATAGCATTATATTAAGGTCATTGTATGAAAATAATTATAATCCGGAATTGACAGGAGCTTGTCAGCACTGACATACCATGGCAACCGAGTGTCAGTTGTAGTGGTAGGTACCTAGTGGTAGCTATCATCAGCTGTCGCAGAAGAGGTCCCATCTGACATGGATACAGTGCAGAAGTTGTCTTTCTC
>NW_015120067.1:0-1862 GCF_001443285.1 Poecilia latipinna
TTAGAGTCTGTCTTGTTTCCATTATTTTAAGTAAAGTATGGTCATTGTTACTTTCCATATGCTCTGCTTCTAGAGATTTTAATTTTGTAGTAAGATCTTTTAAACATTTCTCTTTTTCTTTTTTTTTATAGGAGGACCACATAATTAATTTCCCTCTCAAAACAGTTTTTGCCGCGTCCCACAGAATACAGGGGGAAATGTCCTCTGTGTTGTTATGGTCCATATAATTTTTAAATTCTTTTTCTACAAAGCTGTCAAATTTAGTGTCGTTTAATAAATTAATGTTGAGCCTCCACAAAGTTTCCTTGCGATCATTATCTAGGTGAAGTGTTATATATACCCCTGCATGATCAGATATATCTCTGACCCCTATGTCACAGCTTATTATTCTATGTTTATCGACTTTTTGTATAAAGAAATAGTCTAATCTTGAATGCATCTTATGCGAATGTGAGAAAAAGGTGTATTTTTTATCTTGAGGGTGTAAGTTCCTCCATACATCCAGCAATCCTGTTTCTTTAAGCATTCTTTTTATGTATATTGTTTCTGTCTGGGAGTTTGTATTTCTGCTGGACGAGTCCAGATAGGGATTTAAGTGAACATTCCAATCTCCCCCGCATATCAGTATCCCAGACACTTCTGTTGTAATCATGTCAAAAATTTGCCTAATAAGCTTTTTATTATTTCCGGGTGGTCTATACACATTCAATAAGGTAACTTCCTTATGATCTATGTATCCCTTGACTAGTATATATTGTCCTTCTTTATCCTTGATTTGTGAGGTGAATTGAAAATTCAACCCATTAGATAATAAAATTGCTACTCCTCTAGAGCTATTTTTTGTACATGGTGAAAAGTATACATTTTTAAACCCCATTTTGGTTAGTTTTTCATGTTCCACAGTAGAAAGATGTGTTTCTTGCCAGAAAATTATATCTTGCTTTTCTCTTTTCATCTTTGCAAGGGCTTTACTTCTTTTAATGGGGTTATGTAAGCCATTAACATTAAGAGTAATTACCTTATATTGTCGTTTCACTTCTGTCATTAACATTCTAACAAAAAAACACTATTATTACCCATATGCTCTAGCAAACAAGAAGAAGGGGGATCTGCAGAACTATAAGAAAACACATAACATAACATACATGACTTCCAAAGGTGAGGTATCCGTCCACCTACGGTATAGTGAGGAGAGTCCCTAGTGTCCAAGGGGGCTCCTCGTAGTGCTGTCCCACCACTCTCGTCCATCCTGGCAGCACTCTTGGAGAAAACATGCCAGCTCCCAGGTACGCGGTCATATGTTCTATTCGTACTTTATAGAGGAATCCACCCGTCGGCTATGGTGCGCTGTCATTGCGTCTAAATGCCCCAAGTTTTTCCTGGATGTGTTTCTTTCTCTCTTCCCGGTTCCACCGTCGGGCCTCACCCGCCCTTCCCCGGGAAGGAGTTCCCGGTTTGGGCCGGGTGGCATCTCCCGCCGGCACACCGGTCGCCTCAAACATATTCTTCTTCTGCATGTCATCTGACGCTTCCTGTGCGCTATTGTAAATCACAGTGCCATTCTCGTAATACACACGGAGTCTTGATGGGTACATGGTCTGGAAGCGAACTCCCCTCTCTTTTAAGATCCTCCTCAGGGGGTTGTAAGCTTTACGCTTGGCAAGGATATCACTGGGAAAATCTTGGTCAAAGAACACCCTCTTTCCTCTCAGCTGTATCACCTTCTTACCCCACGCCGAACGAAGTACGCGTTCCTTCGTGGAATATTCCAGAAAGTGCACCACTATGGATCTGGGGTTGGAGCCAACCGGCGGTTTGGGCCCGAGCGACCGGTGGCAACGCTGTATGCCCAGCGTAATGTC
>NW_015120068.1:0-1860 GCF_001443285.1 Poecilia latipinna
GATGAGGTTTGTCAGCAGAACGTTGACTGATGACTTCTGTGTGACGTCAGAAACCAGCTGCCTGCTGCTGAAGTCCAGTGAAAGTCTGCTTTCATCCAGGCCATCAAAGATGAAGAGCAGTTTGCATTTATCCAGCTGCTCTGCTGGGAGCTTCTGGAGTGTTGGATGGAAAACATGGAGCAGCGAGAGAAGACTGTGCTGCTGATCTCTGATCAGGTTCAGCTCCCTGAACGACAGCAGAACCACCACACTGACATCCTGGTTCTCCAAGCCCTCGGCCCAGTCCAGAGTGAACTTCTGCACTGAGAAGGTTTTTCCAACACCAGCGACGCCGTTGGTCAGAACCACTCTGATGGCTCCATGTTGGTCAGGGAAGGATTTAAAGATGTCCTGGCACCTGATTGGAGAGTCATGGAGGTTCTGGATCTGGGAAGCTCTCTCCAGCTGCTTCACCTCATGTTGGGTATTAACCTCTTCACTCCAACCCTCTGTGATGTAGAGATCAGTGTAGATCCTGTTGAGGAGGGTTCTGCTTCCTGTTACATCACTTCCTTCAGACACACATTCACATCTCCTCCTCAGACTGATCTTATGTTCCTTTAGAACCTCCTGCAGACCAACATCTGCTGAAACAGAAGAAACAACTGCATTAAAAACAAAACCATCTGGTGCAGATTAGAAAGTTTTATACGTTCTCTGACGTCACATGATCTGATGTTAAATGATCGCATCCATTCTATGAAACAGAATGTTGTTCTGTTGTCAAACAATTTATTTCCGTCTCCATTTTGTGACCAGAATTTGTTCTGTCAGGATCTGATTCACAAAGCAGAGCAGATAAAAAACCTTACAGAAACATGTCCATTAAATGCTTTAAGCAACATGAACTCTTCTGCATCATGTCACCATGTCCTTATTTTACTGTTTCTATCCGAGTTTCTCCCACAAACAGCAGCTGCAGAAGAGGCAGAGAAAAAGAATAACGTTTTCTCCTTTTCCAGCCTTAATGTAGGAGATCTAGAGAAAAACCTTTTACCTGCCAGAGAAACTGCTTGTTTATCTGATAATGTTCACATTTAAAATGGTTTTTCACCATCAGATCTTTGGATCGGATGTTTATAAAGAAACATTATAGTTTGAAAATGACATGGATTTGATTTGGTCCTTTAGAGGTAAACAACAAATTGTTAGAATTATTACATAATTTACAAGGAAACATATAAACTGTAATCTGTGCTCTGTTATCAGAGTAAGTAAAGGTTTCTGTCTCTGACTTTTTTTCCTCTCTCTGTAAAAGCAGCAGGTTGCTCTTTCCACCTTCTTGTCTCCATGCACTACAGGAGCCAAGTATGTGATAAATTCCCTCTTTGGTCACTAGGTGGCGCTGTAGGCTCAAGAATCTGAGTCAGGGGGCAACAGGTAGCAGGCAGGTGTTGAACTCAGAAGAGCAACAAGTTTTTTTGAGCACTGTGTGATCACTGTTGTCGTTTTCCTTTGGAGTTACTGATTCTGTTATTCATCCAGTCAGAGTTGAACAATGTGGTGAATTTCTATAAAGATCCTGAGACTGACTTTTACCACCATAATAGGTTAGGGTTGCCACCTTTCAGAAAATAAAATAAGGGACGGCGCGTCATCCTCCTGTCATGGGGCGGGACGGCCGCTGCAGTGATAGACAATATTTTATGGTGACGTTTTTTGTTTTTAAAAAATGATCCATAGATAATAATCATTCATACTTAGAGTACTCCAAAATTGTTCTCCAATCAGAGTAGCACACCTTAAACAAGTTTAATTAAGCAAGTGTAAAAAGTATTTGGTAAACTGTTCAAATACTGAGTAACTGATCATAACATCTAA
>NW_015120069.1:0-1860 GCF_001443285.1 Poecilia latipinna
CTCCGTGTGTCAATACAAATTATGATTCATCGATTGAGATTCTCGTTCTCAACAATAGATAGATAGATAGATATGTTAATAGGGAATAACCAGACTGATAGATCTTAATTACTGTCTTTCTCAATTGTTCCTGAATTTCTTTGGATCTCAGCATGATGTGTAGCTTTTAAGGATCTTGGCATGATGTGTAGCTTTTAAGGATCTTTTGGTGGACCTTACTGTGTCAGGCAGCTCCTATTTAAGTGATGTCTTGATTGAAAACAGGTGTGGCAATAATCAGGCCTGGGTGTGGCTAGAGAAATTGAACTCAGTTGTTAAAAACCACAGTTATAGTATATTTTAATGAGGGGGGCAATCACTTTTTCACACAGGGCCATGATGGTTTTGATTTATTTTCTCCTTTAATAATAAACACCTTCATTTACAAATTGCATTTTGTGTTTACTTGTGTTGTCCTTGACTATTGTTTAAATTGGTTTGATGTTTGTCACACTTAAGTGTGACAAACATGCAAAAAAAAACAGGAAATGAGGAAGGGGCAAAAACTTTTTCACACCACTGTACATATAAATAATAGTCTTTACCACCTGTGTAAACTTTGCTGGTGAATGTTGTCGTGAAACCTGGTTGGGACTGGTTGAGATCTTTCCAGGACACACAGAAAACGGGTGTTAAGGAAGAATAATATCTAAATTAATTTACTTTGGAAAAAGTTTGGCTCTCTCTTCCTCTGCATCCCAGGTCCTCTCGGCGAGCCACGTGTAGCCACAAGGAAAACAACAATGCGTGTTGACATCACAGAATTACAGAGTTTAATCCAATATAAGACAATGCATAAACTTACACCAGAAACTGCATAACAGAGACATACATTCATTTACCTGACATAAATGGAAAGAAGAAGAAAAGCAAAGACGTCTTTGGAGAATTGCAAGAGCAAATCTAATGTGTTACTTCTGTGTAGAAAGTTTTATAGTAAAAGGCGTATTCCTATCTTTAATTTATTCAAATAAGGCGTATCTTTGCTCATCCAACCAGGAGCTGTCTCTAACCCTCTATCTGAAGCCTAAAACCCCTGCCGTGTTTACGGCCTTTCACAGATGAGTGTGAAAAGCTACAACTTCCACTGTATTGTTTTCCCACACAGACAAAAGGCAGTTCAAACGATCCTAGCAAACCATCTACTGGAACTACAAGTAAAATAAAGGTCAATAGGCCAGAATAAGTTACTGATTTAAAACCACAATTTAGGCCATTTGAATCAAGACATGTTAAGTTTTAAAACTAGCTTATTTTAAATTTATTTTCTCAACAGTTCCCTCTTTTAATCTCTTAATAGAGATTACACTCTAAAATATAAATTTAAAATATACTATGCAATAGTATAAGCCTAAATTCAGAAACACCATATTATAGCTGATAAATTACGCCCCTCTTTTTGCATGCAACCTTCTACATAACATTTGTTGTTAAAATGTTGGCATATTCATTGCACATAAAATCAGACCAAATCAGGCAGCAAAATCATATAAAGGATTAAAAACTTAAAATAAATGTTCAAAATGATCTAGCCCATAGTCATGTCTTACCAAAAAGATGATTTAAAATGCATAAATTTATCAATGCTTAACAAAAACTTTACCACAAATCTTACTGTAATACTTAAAATGATATTTTAGAAAAGTCAAGCAAGTATTCCTGATGTAAATAGGATGTTACACATATATTTGTCCAAAATTATCCATGCAATAAATTGGCAAGTTAGATACAATATACTGCATATATAAAACTTACAAACTATCAATAAACCTCCAGTTGAATAGTTTTTGTACAATTTTTTTCTTTTTTTTTTTTTTTTTT
>NW_015120070.1:0-1860 GCF_001443285.1 Poecilia latipinna
CAGTGCTTCACCAGCGTCAGAGAGATTCTGTAGATTTATTCTGTGCAGTGAATCCGTTTCTCACTTCTAACATTCAGAACAAAAACTCTTTATTTTTGACAGGGTGAAATAAGATAATATAAGTAATGGTCTTTTCCACCCATGTAAACTGGTGAATGTTATAAAATATATTACAACAATAATGTTTTATTTCTAAGGTAGACTCTTGTGTCAGATAATCTAAGTCAGTGTTAGAGAATAGTTAAAACTTTTTAAGATTTACTCGGTTAGCCTTCCTAGCGGGGCTGTAACACCGGTTATACCCCGAGCTCTATGGCTAATCTGGCATTTTGCTGGTGGACATAAATACAGTATAGTAATATTCTATCGACAAAATATAAACAATATCTTATCCCCCGAGCCCTCACGTCAATAGTCCATCGATTTGAACAAAAAATATCCTGCAGTGCTGAGGCATCTTCTACTGTTAGCTTAGCGAAGTAGGAGCGACGACCGCTCCAAGATGGCCGCCGCATTTCCTCCGCTTGAGCAGCCAATGTGGGACTGGTCTTTATTATGTCTATGGCTCCTGATGCAGGTGAGCTACCTGAGTGTTCTTCGCGCTGTTGGCCGCAGCACGGGAACCCAACCGGACCAGAAAACCCGGATCCGGCAGCTGGTCAGCAGCACCATCCTCATCTTCCTAGTCTGTTTCTCTCCGTATCATGTCTTCCTGCTGCTGCGGACGCTGTTCGAGCGTGACTGCAGCTTCATTGCAAGTGAGTTTCCTGTGAGATCAGGTGACTTTTCTGTTGGGAACAGGTGACCCCTGCACGGTTTTTCATCTCCGTTTCTGATTCGTGCAGGAATCTTTAACTACTACCACGTGTCGCTGCTCCTCACCAGCCTGAACTGCGTCGCCGACCCGGCGCTCTACTGCTTCGTCAGCGAGAGCGCCCGCCGCGGGCTGCACCGTGCCATCGTCAGACCTGTCTCCAGGGTCATCTGCTGCTGCTGTCGCCGAGGCAATGCCAGCCCTGTCGGCCCAGCCGGCGACTCCCACGAGGTGGCGAAGGACGGCGGGCAGAGTGTGACGCTGCTGACCCACAGCTACACACCTCTGAATCCCAAGACAGGCAGCGGAAATGCAACCTCTGACCCCTCGACTGTCCCAAACAAGTCCCGGGCAGAGAACAGCGGAGACATGGGAGGAAGGACCGGGGACAGGGACAGGAAGTGCAGTTGAAACATGGCGGCTGTAGGCAGTCAGACTGCCAGCCGGGTTTTATGATATTACCGTGGTTTCATCCGAACAGCTGAAGGTTAAACTTTGACCTTTGACCTGTGGTTTCTACAGGGGGACTGGCTGCCCTTTACTGATTGGTCAAAAACCGACCGGAGACAATCTGAGTGAAAGGCAGAAATGCGAGCAGACTGAGTCGGAAGCCAGAAAGTTTTGTAGCAGACAATTGCAGGAACCCAATGTCCGGAACCAGGAACCGTCTGGACCAGGGCTGGACCAAGGCATAAGCAAACTAAGCAGCCGCTTAAGGGGCCCCCTCAGTGGAGCAGATTTTTTTGTTTGTTTTAATAATAAATTATGTCATTATAATATCAAAAACACATAACTTAACTGTGAAGTGATTTGTTTTTACAATAAGTTTAATAATGTATGTAGAAATTATTTTATTGATAAAAATAAAAACATAAATTGCTCTTGAGGTCCCCTGGTGGCCGCCATAGGTACTGCACACTCCGTCGGTACCATGAGCTGCAATGAGCATCCAAACGTCCAAAGCTCCGGTCAGAAGCTAAGTTAGCAAAACAATGTCTCAGAAAAGGACTTATCCTTCAGGCAGGGAGAAAAGGAAGCGGAAGAAC
>NW_015120071.1:0-1859 GCF_001443285.1 Poecilia latipinna
GCGATAATTACGTGAAATTAAATTAATTGTCTAATAAAATAGTTTGGTGCTGTCGGGCTCAGAGTCTGAGAGGCTTTTCCTTTATCAAACAATTTTTTTTGCCTCTTATTTAGTGGAAATATTGATGTTGATGAGACTTTCTCCAAAATGATAACCTTTTTCAACCTTTAGCTCCACTGTTGAAAACGAGGCTCTAACATTCACAAATGACAGTGAAATAAAATCCAGTCCAACATCTTGTTTAAGGTGATTCCTCTGGAACCTGTTGGAGGAAAAATATCCCAACTTCAGAAGATGTGCTTTTAACTTAACAGAGCTCTTATCAGTATGAGAGTCAGGGTGAGGAAGCGCCATGTTAGGAAGACGAAGTGGAAGCTGGAGGATCTTCAGAACAAACAGGTCATGATGCTAGGCTACTGATTATTCCTCTGTCTGGACACAGGATCAATAGACCCAGGTTCGAATCCAGGCTGGGGCAAAAAGTTACAACAGTGAAATTGAGCTATGCAGTGTGGGTCCTTAGGCAAGACCCTTGGAGCTATATAGCCTACCTCATACCATGAGAGACATTGATATGCATAACATGCCGGCTCAGACGTCGCCCGGCCAAAAAAGGTCTGCGTCAGGTGCTGGGGAACCAGAGCACCTTGATGACAAATGGGCTACTGGAACAAGACAGAAATGGGCGAGAGGTGAAAACCTGGATCTGTTGGAATGCTACTACTCAAGTAACCCTAGTCAGAGGGGCTACATGCAAAGAATGAAGGAAAAATGGTTAGTTCGACTGCTAAACAACTAGTAGCTCAGTGTTCCAACATCCGCAAACGGCAACTGCTATCACAACTTGAGATTGACGAGGTACAACACAAATGCTACGGCAAGGGGGAGGAGCCTGGATGTCAGTACAGGGGCGAGTTAACTACAACTACAACCCCAGTAATGAACGAACCATCAAAGCTGAACGAGGCAGCAGCTGACCTGAGAGAGAGAATCATGGCCCAAATGAACACCAGACAACCCCGACGCCAACTACAGCGGCTGAGTGAAGTACCATCAGAAAGTCTCATTGAAGATGTGAATGCAGCATTGAGAACGATCCCTACCAACACCATAACAGAAACCAATGAGCTGATATACAACTCAGCATCAGTGATCCTTGAAATGCTCGGCTATAAGAGCAACCATGAGACTCAATATCCATCATGGAAAAGACGGTTAGAGGCTAAGATCAAGATAACAACGAGGGAAGTGAGGCCAGCTGCCTAAAGAGATACACAAGAGAGAATGAAGCCAGGAGGATTAACCGGCCCTTCTCCACCCAACTAGCTAAAGTGTACTCTCAATGGCAGGGTAATAACAACAGAGCAGACCCAGCAACGCTGGAGACTGAACAATACTGGAAAGGCATATGGGAAAGGGAGGCGTCCCACAACAGTAATGGCTAACCTCTCTACGAGAGGACCACAGCAACCTCCCTGAACAAGCCCCGCTAACCATCACTGTGGCAGATGTCCAAGAAAGAGTCTCGGGTATGAAAAAGCACCAGGGCCTGACATGATCCATGCCTACTGGCTAAAGAAACTCACTCCCCTGCATGAGCGAATGGCAGCTCAACTGAACCAGCTGCTACAAAATGGGACTCACCCTGAATGGTCAACTGAAGGGCGCACAATCCTGATCCAGAAGGACCCCTCAAAGGGTTCAGTCCCATCCAACTATCGGCCGATAACCTGTCTCTCTACAACATGGAAGCTCATGTCAGGCATCATAGCGGCTAAGATAAGCGGGCACATGGATAAATACATGAGCACGGCACAGAAGGGCATCGGCATAAATAGCAGAGGAGCCAAACACCAACT
>NW_015120072.1:0-1857 GCF_001443285.1 Poecilia latipinna
AGCATTCAGCTGCAGCCTCTACTGACCGCAGCTGCATAGTCACTGTTAAGCTCTAAGCAGGAACGAACCGTTTCATGCAGATTGAGGGGGGAGTTCAGGGCAAAAACGGATGTGTGTTTTTTGGTCTGGGAGGGGAAACATAAAATTTTTACTGCTAAAAACAATCTTTGAAAATACAATATGATTAATTTTCTATTTGACAGGACCCCAATTTTTTAAATTTTATTTTATGTCTATGAACAAAATATAAATAATTAAATTGTGGAGGGCCCCCTGCTGGTCAGGGCCCCTAGAATCGTCATCACTTTTCACCGTGCCCCTGCTCTGATTCCTCCAAAAATCTGGTCCAGTTCAAGCATTTCCCTTCAGAAGTTCTCTTTAGCCTCACAGGTTTGTTAGAGAACATTAGTGAACAAACAGCATCATGAAGGCCAAGAAACTCAGCAGACACATCAGAGAGGAAGTTCTGGAGAAGATTAAATCAGAGTTAATTTCTAAAACAATATACCAAGCTTTCAGATAAGAAAAAGGAAGAAGGTTAGAGTTTGAGCTTCATACAGATCAATCCTGGGAGAAAATACAGTATGTTAGAGGCAGCAAAATACTTTAGACTGCAGCGAGGTCCATCTTCCTTCAGCATAG
Source organism: Poecilia latipinna (assembly GCF_001443285.1). NCBI lineage: Eukaryota > Metazoa > Chordata > Actinopteri > Cyprinodontiformes > Poeciliidae > Poecilia > Poecilia latipinna. The sequence continues at coordinate 643 of NW_015120072.1, forward strand.
TGAATCTAAACCTTCAACTAAAGAGAGCATGGAATGGTTTAGATCAGTTGTCTCAAGCTACACTCCTCAAGAGTCGGTTTCCTGAAACTTATAGATGTTTCTTTGCTTTAGCACACCCTAGCTCCACTACAGTCTTATTAGCAGATTTCTGCAGATCTTGACTGAATGCTGGAGATGAAGTTTAGCCATTTCATAGAAGTTTGTAGGTTCAGAGAAACATCTAAAGGTTCCAGTACACTGGCGCTTAAGGACTGGAGTTTGCGACCGCTGGTTAAGGTCAAAGCTTATTCATGTTTTAGAATGGAATAGACAAAGTCCAGACCTATATTCATTTGATAATATGTGGAAAGAAGCTGTGTGTTTGCACTCTCCATTAAATCTTAGCTTGTGCTGTTTTGTAGAGAAGAATGTGACAAATGTTTTTATGAAAGAGCAAAGCTGGTTGAAACATGACCCAACAGCCTGCAGGTGGAGCTGTAGCAAAATGTTTATCTGCAAAGTATGGATTCATTGAGGGTGAATAGAATAAAAATGTTCACTGTCATTAACATGAGTAAGTCTTCATGAATATTTGACTCTTGTCATAAAGTGTAATTTGGTAAATCATGACACTTTTAATACAAAGTTGACATTATTCAAAATGTCTTGGTTATGACAACTTGACATTATCCAAGAAATCATGATCTGACATTTGTTATAAAAACATTTCTGATTAAACTTTAAAAATTATGTAGCTTTATGTGGTAATATTATATTGCTCTGTCATTTTGTTTAGTCTTAAATTTCTCAATTTAATTGATCCTAAAGTTTTACAGCAAGATGTCTACAAAGCACTTATGAACTTTGCATTTGAAACATTACTTAAGGCTGTTTATAGTAGTGCAATACACCATCTCCACCAGTGAGAGGCAGCAGTGCACGAACAGGCGTGCAGTGTGTTGGTGAAGAAGAAATCTTCCATATTGTGGCGCAAACCTAACACAAGTTATAACGGCCAGACCTCCTGTTTAAAAAGAAGCCAAAGTTTGACACCTAATACATATGAGGTATGTGTCTTATTAACTTTACTTTTTCTTTGAGAAAATAACATTGACTATGTTCTCTGTCTCTGTAATATTAGCAATAAGCAATTCAAGCCAATCCTACCTTGCTGTAAGTTAATGGTAGCTAAAGTTATTAAACACAATTACTGTAAAGTTAGCCCTTAATATTAAA
>NW_015120073.1:0-1855 GCF_001443285.1 Poecilia latipinna
AGTGTTCATGACAGCTCTGGTTGTTTGAAACTAGAACTGTAAAAAAGATAGCTTTGGATCAGTTGAATTTTATGGACTCCCTGATAGTGAATATCTACAGCTGTCCAGCCTTTAAGAAACAAATGTATGGACTAGGTTTCAGCATGGACAATAATTTTTGGCAATATCCCAGAGATGACGTCACTGGTGTAGGACTGTGGGGGGTGTTTAATTCAGAATCAGTGGTGTATATCACCTTGGACTGTAATCTGCTGGAATAATCATTCGTCTCCCCCTGTAACTTTACATATAGCAGTAGCCAACTGAACATTTATCAGCTGGCTAACCTTTCCAACAGTTTTTTTTTGTTTGTTTTTTGTCATAGCTCAGTTTCAAGGTCAAGTCTTGCTGTTGCGGGGTGTGAAAACTTGTTTCATATAAATAAATTTTCCTTCTCATTTTTCTTCTTTTTTAAGGTGTGGAATCTTCCTGCAATGCCAGGAAGAAGGGAGTTCATTGTTATGGAGCTTTAGGAGGAACAGTGAACCTTCGGATAATGGATAAGGCCTCAACACTATCTATGTTCATTTTTACAAAGAAACGCTCAGAGTTGTTCCGCTGGATGGCCCACAGGATTATAACTCGTACAAAAGACAAAAGATTTAGCTTTTTTCCAAATAATGGAACAGTTAGGATCACTAACCTCAGAAGGCGTGACAGCGGTGCATATAGACTTACTATGTTCAAAAGAGGTAGAAAGAAAATAGGCAGAACTGTGAAGCTGTTTATTGAAGGTAATCCGCTGTTGACCTTCCTACATTTTCTACTTATTTTTATTTTCTTCTCATACATTAACAGAAGTTATAAAAATTTAACATTGTACTTCATGTATAGAACCTGAAACAAAAGCTGTCATGTCTGTTATGTCATGTGGGTTGTATTTTAATTTGCATTTGAATAATATTTCTGTGTTTTCTTTCTCAGCTCCTGTGTCTTCTGTGTGGCTAGTCTCTAAATGTACATCTTCTGGAAAGCAGAGGGTGTTCTGCTTTCCTGAGGCAGGTGACAAACATTTGTGCAAGTGGACTATGAATAAAAAACCTCTGAAAACCGCTAAGTCCTATTTTGGATACGTTGCAACTTGTACCATTCTTCTGGGGCGAAAGAAAAAAGGTCATCTGCGCTGCTCAATCAGGAATCACGTCAGTCATTCATACAAAGAGATGAAGATAACCAGCTGTGGTGAGTACAGCATCATATTAAATTAAACAACTTGATAGTTCATATTTGTCAGCTTTATTTCTAAAAGCTACCCACTTGAGTGAAATTTAATCAAAACCTCTCTGGACCACCAATAGACAATAAAGGAAGGACAAAATTGGAGGAGGAAAGAAAGAAGATTTTGATGTCTTTTAATACTTCATCATGTATCCAGTCTCCAAAAAAGATAGATGGCACTAACAAACCAATTGCCCCAACAAAATTGGTAAGTGAAAAGTTATCAACATCTGGCACAGGTTTTACAGTACTTTAATCATGTAGAATTTTTTGTAAAATTCCAAAATTTATAAGTGGAAAAATTTGCATTGACAGTCTTTTAATATTTCATTGTCTACACAGCCTGCAAAAAAGAAGGACAGGTCTAAGAAACCAGTTGTCCCACCAACATTGGTAAGTGAGAAATTAACAACACTTGTCACAGGTTTTACAGTACTTTAATCATGACCCAATTCTTTAACATTATAAAATTTACAAGTGGAAAGATTTCCTTTGACGGTTTTATAATATTCCTTTGACAACTCAGTCTGCAAAAAAGAAGGACGGGTCTAAAAAAACAGTTGTGAAACCAAAATTGGTAAGTGATAAATTATCAACA
>NW_015120074.1:0-1854 GCF_001443285.1 Poecilia latipinna
TTAACCACCAAGCTGTCCTGCTTCCTCCTGCCTGGTCTCACTCTCGCAGAGTATTCCTCCGCTGACTATGTCTCCAGCCCGGCATCATGTTATGGTTTATCACTGCTGGCCTTCTTCCACCAAGTTTCCTCGTGTCATCTGTCACCTCAGATCGGTTCCTTCCATCAGTGCCTCACCTTTTCTTGTGATCAACATCCCTATTGGCTGACCACTTGTATGCTATGCCTCTTCTTCCTCTCAGCATTCTCCTCCTCCTGTCCCTCAAGTCAACTCACAGGTTCAGAGTCCCACTATGGGCTCTTTGCACCTCAGCTTCCGCGTTCGGGGTAAAGCGGCTCGATTGTTTCCGATCCAATACAAATATCATTTACATTAGGTGCTTGCAGTGCTTGGCCAAGGTTTGTACATCGATCCGAAGCCCCAACAAGTCAGCTGGAGAAAGGTTTTAAGATGTTCGCCTCGTTATACATTCACTGGCACGAAGGTGAGTTTTACTTAAATTTTGTGGCTAACTTTAGCCTTAGCTTATGCTAGTAGGCAGTATTCTCGGTCATTGTTCTTGTTAAAATGTGCTATTTTAGTATCTAAACATTCTAAGGGACAATGTATTCATCCAATTTCAAGTCGTTAGTGTCAGAGATTAACGGGGGAGGTTCCGGTTCGGGCTTTAGCTTCCGAAGCCTGACGGAGCTCAACAAGCCTCCTAGTTTAACAGTAGCGCAGCTCTGGTGTCAGAGATCTGGTTCAGCTGTTCAGGTTCAAAGTTGCTGCTTTTAGAAAAATATGACCGTGTTGCTTCATGTCTCCGTGTTATTTCGTTTTATTACCTTTGCATGTTTCTTGTGAAGAGCTCAGATAGGACGGTGTTTACAGCCGTGTGTACAGTTGGATCAGTTGCCCTTTCCCTCCTCTCACCTTAGTGCCTCGGCCCTGGCCTCAGCCCCTTTTGGGGGGAGAGCATCCCTAATCAGAGTCGGGGGCGTTCACCCGAGATCACAGTTCAAATCTTCTGCTAGGGCTCGAGCGCCAAAGAACTGTCATTCATTTCCTAAGAACCGTTATTAATTTTGTCTTTAAATCTTCAATCATTCATTTCTACGTCTGAGTTTTTTGGCATGTCCCAGCATGTCCTGCCCCTACGGCTGGCCCATGTCCTAGCCTTCCTCTCATTGTTGGCCCATGACTCAGTTGTTCTTCGCTCATATTTTCAGCAGGGCTCCCTTACAGCAGGCACCTATCCTCCAGCCTGTCTCCAGGCGATTGTGTCCCCCGAAACTGATCCCATCTCCTGCCTGGCTCTGTGCCTTCAACTATCCTTCACTCTCTTGCCTGGTATTTTTCAGCCTTTCTCTTAGCATGCCTCATTCTTCGAATGGGCTTCATGATATTATGAAAACCCCTCTAGCAATCAATTTGATTCCTCCTTCCAGCTTCTCACCTTCTAGACTTCTGCACTTGTTTGGCGACTACCAGTACTGTGATGTTTCTCTCCGCACCCTCAAGCCAGCTCACAAGTTTTAGGTCCCCCTTTTTCTTTGGGCCTCGGCCCCGGCCTCAGCCCCTTTTTTGGGGGGAGAGCATCCCTAATCGGTTATCGGGATGTTCATCGAGTTCACATCAAATCTCAGCTCAGATCAGCTGCCGGGGCCCGAGCGCCTAAGAACTGTTATTCATTGCTGTCATTAAATCTTTTAATTGTTCCTTTTTCTTCGTCTGAGTCTTTCCAGATTGAAATGGAGCTAATAGCGTAAATTCAACCTGGAAGACTCCATCCCCTCCGTTCGTCCGTTGGCGTCATGCTCATCTCCGACCTCAGCGCTGGACCTCACCTGGCGTGTCCAATCATCAATCAAG
>NW_015120075.1:0-1852 GCF_001443285.1 Poecilia latipinna
GAACCATTAATTGTCAACAAGTTCTGATGTATCATTTCAAAATAAAAGCCTAACAAAAAAGCAATTTCTTATCTTTTTCCCCTAAGTTGCCGTGCCCATTGCTGAGAAACTCTCTGTTTTCAAAGACTGCTACCACTTCTGGGTGACAGAGGGACAACTCTAGAACAGAGCCAGAAAGTTGCAACCAGATCTGATGTGGAATTTCAAAATAAAAGCCTATCAAAATAGTCATTTTTTTTAATCTTTTCCCCCTAAGTTGCCGTGCACATTGCTGAGAAACTCTCTGTTTCCAAAGACTCCTACCACTTCTGGATGACTGAGGGACACCTCTAGAACAGAACCAGAAAGTGGCAACCAGATCTGATGTGTAATTTCAAAATAAAAGCCTATCAAAATAGTCATTTTTTTTTATCTTTTCCCCTAAGTTGCCGTGCCCATTGCTGAGAAACTCTCTGTTTTCAAAGACTGCTACCACTTCTGGGTGACAGAGGGACAACTCTAGAACAGAACCAGAAAGTGGCAACTAGATTTGATGTGGAATTTCAAAATAAAAGCATTTCAAAATAGTCATTTGTTATGTTTTTCCCACCAATTTGCCTTGCACATTGCTGAAAAACTTTGTGATTCCAGTGACTTCTCTCACTTCTGGGTGACAGAGCGACACCTCTACAAGACAACCAGAAAATATCAAACACATATGATCTATAATTTCAAAATTAAATCCCTTTGAAATAATATGTTTTTATTTTTATATACACAAATAAGTAGAAAATGTAAAGAGTTGCCTCACTCAATCATCTTTTTTATATACAGATTTTTCTATAATCTCTATATATACAAACCAGATTTCAAAACAGGTGTGACACTAAACAATTTGTGAATAAAAACTGAATGCAATGATGTGGAGGTGGCAACATATATTTTATTCGTAATAGAACATAGATGGCAGATCAAAAGTTTAATCTGAGTAAATGTAACATTTTACAGGAGATATATGTTGAGTCAAAATTTCACAGTGTCTATAAATCCCAAAAAAGTTGGACAAGGCCATTTTGACCACTCTGTGGCATCTCCCCTTCTTCTTAAAACACTCAGACGTCTGGGGACAGAGGAGACGTCACTGCACCTCAAACAGGAATGCCACTGTCAAGGACATAACAGCATGGGCTCAGGAATACTTCCAGAAAGCATTGTCAGTGAACACAATCCACCATGCCATCCACCGCTGCCAGCTGAAACTCTACAGTGCAAAGAGGAAGCCATTTCTAAGAAGCTCCACAAGCTCAGTCGTTTGCACTGGGCCAGGCGACATTTAACATCGAGCGAGGCAAAATGGACGACTGTTCTGTGGTCAGATGGGTCACGATTTGAAGTTCTTTATGGAACACTGGGACGCCATGTCATCCGGACCAGAGAGGACAAGGATAACCCAAGTTGTTATCAACGCTCCGTTCAGAAGCCTGCATCGTTGATGGTATGGGGTTGCATGAGTGCTTGTGGCCTGGGCAGCTTGCATGTCTGGAAAGGCACCGTTAATGCAGAGAACTATGTTCAGGTTCTAGAACAACATATGCTCCCATCTAGACTTCATCTCTTTCAGGAAAGACCCTGCATTTTTCAACAAGATAATGCCAGACCACATTCTGCAGCAATCACAACATCATGGTAGGAGAAGGATCCGGGTACTGAAATGTCCAGCCTGCAGTCCAGATCTTTCACCTATAGAGAACATTTGGTGCATCATAAAGAGGAAGATGCAACAAAGAAGGCCCAAGACGATTGAACAGTTAGAGGCCTGTATTAGACATGAATGGAGAGCATTCCTATTTCTAAACTTGAGAAACTGGTCTCC
>NW_015120076.1:0-1850 GCF_001443285.1 Poecilia latipinna
CCAAATAATGGTGCACCGCCATTTTGCAGAACATAAAGTTCAAGGTTGCATTTCTTTTTCTCATATTCCACTTTCACTTTTAGTTTTCCTAAAGGGGTTATTCTTTCACCCATGTAAGTCTTTAGTTTCACCGAGGTGTGCTTTAGTTTCAGGTTTGGAAACTTGTCTCTGTAATCTTCATATGAGATCAGTGAGAGGGCTGACCCAGTATCCAGTTCCATCTTTAACTTAACCCCTTGTACTTTAGGTGTGAGCCATATTGCCCCCTTATATTTCTCCTTTTCTTGTATTGTGTGCAGCTCAAGGCATGCTAAATTCTCCTGGGAGGAATTTGAGTCTGTCTCATTTACTTCATGCAGTTTCCTGTCTTTTTTCCACATTTTGTTTTTCTTATATTGTTTTGATCTGCACATTTTCTGTATATGTCCATTTTTGTTGCATTGGAGACATTCTTTATTCTTAAACCAACAATTAGCAGCGTCATGTGACTTCTTGCCGCATCTGTAACAGGTCTGTAATTTATCATTAGGCTGCGCACGCATTTTATTGACAGCGCACGGTTCTATGTATTTTCCCTGAAGTTCTCCCGCATCTTTTGCTGCAGTTTCCATAGATATAGCAATTTCTAATGCGCGATGCAATGTCAGATTATCCTCTGTGAGGAGTCGTTTCTGTGTGCTTTCATTGTGCAGCCCGCAGACAAAACGGTCTCTCAGCGCATCTGACAGCCCCTCCCCGAACTGACAGTGCTCCGACAGCCGCCGAAGCTCCGCGATGTACGTCGAAGTGGACTCGGTTTTTGATTGATTTCGTTTATGAAATCGGAATCGTTCAGCTATGACCAGTAGCTTCGGTTGGAAATGTTTTTGGAGAACCTCTGTGATCTCCCTGAAACTTTTGTCTACTGGTTTGGCTGGTGTGATGAGGCTGCGTAGCAAGTTATACGTTTTCGCTCCCATTACGCTCAGTAGCACAGCGACTTTCCTCTCATCCTCTACTTTGTTAGCTAGACAGTACTGCTCAACTCGTTCCACATATGTTGTCCAGTCCTCTGTGCCGTCTTCAAAAATGTTCATTTGTCCAACGCCTCCCGACATTTTCCGTGTAGTGTTCGTTACTCACGTTGTCTCTGTAGCTTGTTAGCTAGGAAGTCACATTAGCATTCCCGACGGCGAGTTTTTCTGTTCTCATTTCTTGTCTTTTTGTCACTTTCCGAGGTTCTTCCCCCTCTCTGTCGTTACATGCACATCGGGGATCCGTTTAAATCTCGTCGCCAATTTGTTATATTCCTTCTCATAACTTAACAAACTATGATTCAACAGAACCTCAGTGGAACGAGACTTAGTTTATTAGCCAGTTTTGCCTCAGAACAACATGAGATCAATACGCTCATACCACACTTGGTATTCTTCCACATAGGACACAAAATAGTACCATTGAATAATGTATTGTTTTATCACATACATAACATATATCTTGATTTACAAACTGCTCTGTTTTCTCAAACTCTGAGTCAGGTTCAGGTTCTGATTGAGGTTTTCTGCTGCTAAAGAGAGATTTCTTTTCTGTTGTCATTATCTAATTTAGTAGACTGCGAAAAGTAGAGCTGTCTGTCATTTATGTTTTCGCATCTGTTGCGCCACTGACTCAAAACCACTCCTACCTTTTTATTCTCTCTTTGTCATGTTAGCACACCCGTTGCCGTGGCAACCGCCTGCGCTCCCCAAGCCGACCAGAGATAAGGTTAAAAACATAGCATTCAGTTCGTCAAGATATTAGGTTTTCAGGCTTGATATTTCTTTTGCGATTGCGGTGGTTGATTAGTTAATTAAAAATAATAAAACTCCTGC
>NW_015120077.1:0-1849 GCF_001443285.1 Poecilia latipinna
CTTCCCTCTGACTGCACATGCAAATAAAAACATATAACATAAAACTCCATCAGGGTGTAAAGGTATGGAGATATTTCACTGTCAGGACTAGCAAATAAACACTGGAGCAATATTTTGTTGTTTAACTGATGAAGCTTCTCCAGTGATGAGATGAAGAGGCTTAACTTCCTGATTCATGTGGAGAAAACCAATCAGAACAGGCCACACCCACTGGGGGAAGACCAGCAACTGTGATGGAGGAAAACACTAAAAATCATGACAAAATGAAGAAAATAGACAAAAGAAACCTTCATGTTCTCTGAACAAACTCTCTGTATCCTAGCATGTCTGATTTGAAAGGAATCTCTTTTCCTTGTTTAGTCCAAATGCCACATTTCTGATTTAATACCATCAAAGCTCCTTTTAAAGCCCAGCAGATGCTTTTGATAGAGAGAGTGAAATAAACTTGCAACGATGAAAACAGAGGAAATTGTTTCTCACAGAGGACAGTTTCAGATTTAATTCTTAGAACAGATGAAATTCAATTTTACATCATCATCTTTCTTGAACCACTGATGTTCTCCTCCCGTCTCCATGGCTCCAGACATGTCACAGTCGTCCATCTGTCCATCTAAAGCCCAGTTCTTATATCTGACCACCTCATCACTGACCCAGAACCAGAAATCCAGAGTGCAGGTGTAACGCAGACCCATCCAGACATAACCAGTCGATGCGTTCTTGACTTTCTCCTGGATCCATCTCTGATCATCCATGTTGGTGATGGTGACCAGGTCATGGTGGTGACCTCTGCAGTAGTACAAGGCGTCCTCCCAGTTCATCGCCTCTTTGATCAGGATCAATTTATCTGTCACAGAATTGATCAACACAAACATTACACAGTCATGGTAAAAAACTAATTTAACAAAAACAACAGTTATGTCTTTGGTCCTAAACCAGACGTGGTAGAGTAAATAAAAAATGTCCTCCAGTAGGAGCAGCACTACTTCAAATGAATTATTGTCAAGTAAAATGAAAAGAAGTTGCCTAAGAAATGACTCAAGAGTAAAAATGTGATAAAAAATATAGTTTAGTACTGAGTAACTGATCATAAGAACTGATTTATAATTTCTAGATGATGTCATGATACTAGCAAAAATATAAAGGTGTGTGCAAATTGTCATATTTTGAAAATAATTGAAATAATCCCAATGTATAAAATAAATTAGAAACAACACATTTCTAAATCAATTTTCCTCAACATACAAACTAATACTTCAACTGTAAGAAATACATAAACAATATGTTACAAATAGGTAAAGTACTTCCAGTGTCCAATTAGGGTTTACAACTACTACTAAAGGTCCTTTTCTCCCCAAAAAACTTATTAAAGTAAATGTGAATGTACTATGTGCCTCTAATACTGATCAAATGTTGATGATTTTGTTTGATGCAATGACATTATCTGTGACATGCAAGAATTAAAACTTAAAACATGAATGAGAAAACTATTCACTGTAATAATTTTTAAATAAACTTATATTTGAACTAACAACTCACCATCATAACAGATGAAGGGTTTTTTATTATCACAGCTCACATTCGTCCATCTGCCTTCACCATCAAACTTAGTCATGGCACATTGACCACTGTTGATTATCTGATCGTTAAAGTTTTTATTCCAGTGTCTGAAAGAGAAACTGCTTCCATCTGACCACCTCCAGGTGTCTCTGAACAGACCAATGTATGAGGAATCACTTGTAGAGTTCATCAATTTCATCACTTCTTCATCCTGTAGCTGCTTCGTTCCACTGATCAGGTCTTTGTGATTCTCTCTACAGTAACTCTGAGCTTCCTGCCAGGACTTCATCTC
>NW_015120078.1:0-521 GCF_001443285.1 Poecilia latipinna
TCATGATCTGACATAAATGTCATAATGATTTAACTATTACACTAGCAAAAGCTTTAACAAAACAATGATTAATATTTCCACTCCCTGAAATAAAGCAAAACAAGTAGGACAAGCAATAAAGATTTCACTAAGCTTTATTACACGGTCAAATGATTTAATAACAGACTCATTAACAATTTCTTTTACATCAACTAAAGTGGAACAAGTAGAACCAGTTATGAATATGTCATTAAGTGTCATTAATATTAACTGTTACCTCAAGTAAAGTGAAACAAGTAACAACAGTTATGACAAAGTCATTAAGTGTCATTACAGTGTCATTAATATTAACTTTACCCCCAAGTAAAGTGACATAAGTAACAACAGTTATGACAAAGTCATTAAGTGTCATTAAAATTAAGTTTTACCCCAAGTAAAGTGACATAAGTAACAACAGTTATGACAAAGTCATTAAGTGTCATTAATATTAACTTTACCCCCAAGTAAAGTGACATAAGTAACAACAGTTATGACAAAGTCAT
>NW_015120078.1:5827-7675 GCF_001443285.1 Poecilia latipinna
CAGAATAGCTTTCAACTCATCAGGACTGCAGAACGTCATATTTCCATTAAGTCTAATTTGTCCAACTTCAAATGATCCCGCTGCTGCTTATCAAGGAGCCTGTTGCTTTAAAGTTTGATCTGATTTGCATCAACATCTCGCAGAGTGAAGGAAGCATTAGCAGAGGTGAATCATTATTTCCTGATGCCTCTGAAACTGTTCTGTCATGTAAATCTCAAATACGGTGGGAGACAGATAATGATCCTTTGATCTTTGTTTTCTCCACAACTGAAAATAAAAAGGTCTCACGTTTTTCTGTAATTATAACCTGTATTTTGTTAGACTGCTGGTATTTCCTGTGGACACTATTCCAAAGGCTAATTAAATATTAAAGCCAAACCTTCATTAATATTTTTTCCCCAACATACATATCAACCAGTTCTGTGATGATGCAGAGCGTTATTTGGAAACTGTAACCAATGCCAGTGTTGTGTCTTCTTATCAATGCCGTGAAAAATTATTCACATGTTTTTTGTTTGTTTTTCATTTTGTGGTAACAACAAAGATGTGCATAATTAAGAAGTGGAGGTGAAGCCATACATGATGCACCATGTTTGTATTCTGACTCCTTTGGTAAAAACTTTTGTCATATCATATTTTTATAAATACAGCAAGGGCTGGACGTTACGGCTGAAAATCTTATCAGAATATTTGCATTTCATATTAGCCAATGCCAATAATTGTCAATGTTTTTAATTATTAATTCGTTCTTTGTTTTAAATACATTAAATGCTGCCAAACTGGAGGCATTACGTTTTATCCACAGTTAAAGTTATCCATGCCGTTGTTTCTTTTGTAGCAGTGTTGTGGTCAAGACCCCCTATCCCGAGACCAAGACAAGACCAAGACCAGAGTGTATCGAGACCGAGACAAGACCAAGACTTTTAGGGTCCGAGACCAAGTCAAGACCAAGACCGAGGAAAGTCGAGACCGAGTCAAAACCAAGACCAGCGCCTCGTGCTATATGACACAATAAAATGTGAAATATGATCAAAATTGCTTCTCAAACTGATCTGAAAGATCTGTACTCCCATAAAAAGACCTAGATATTAAATACTTGATACATTTTACCAATATCAAAAGCAGAACAAACTTTTTGTTCTGCTTTGCTTCCATCTCTGTGTTACAATCCGCGGTGGTCTGGTGCCATCCCTAAAAAGATAATGCCCTGGGGCATTTGCCTATATTTCTCATGTCAGAAACCACCACTCTCTGTACCATTAAACATAGCAATTGAGGCAATGCCCAGATGGTAAAAAATGCTCAACTATGAACACTGACCAAGGAGCAATAAGCAAGAGGTAACCATGCACAAGGCGCTCATCGTGACTTGTCTCACCCTCTCTCCCACTACATGAAGCCAGGCAGTCTGACACCATGGCACACATTACAGCTGCCACTTTGAACGAAAACAATCAAAGAGCAATGTGCATGCTCTGTGTGCTCTTTCGTTCTTGTGTTTTAGTTATTTGTTAATTTAAATATTAACGTACATAATAAAGTAAAAATAATGATGCAGTGTACACAGAGCATTACAAGAACAAAGAACGGGTGTTCTGTCAGGTCAGATCACGGTGTTCTGTCAGAACAGCATATGTTGTCAGATAGTCGTACGCTTAGCTCAGATATGCATACGCTGTCATTACCATATGATTTTATTTAATCAGCAACATAGAATCATGACGTAGATCATCATACACTTGGTTATTAACAGCTGTATGGCATCCAGCTGCAGCCAGACCTGCTTTAAACACACTTTGAAACCACGACAACGCATGTATATCCATCTAGTTATCACATTATGTCATA
>NW_015120079.1:0-1848 GCF_001443285.1 Poecilia latipinna
ATATATATATAGATATATATAAGCTCATTAACTTCATTAACTTAACCTATGATTAGAAGGTTAAGTTTCTTATACTTTGTTTTCCTGCGGTTGTAGACTTGGCAGTAGAAAATTGATAACATAGGAATAACACCTTTATATCCCTTTTAACAGGTTACACTTGATTCTGCTGTGGTGCCTGTGGAAACAAAGTGCATGAAGTTTGTGCTGAGGTGGGAAAACCCTGTGGATCACATGGTGGGACTTCTGCTTCAAACTGCTCATTACAGTATACCACTGCCTCTGTTATCCACCAGTTCACTGCAGACTGGCACCCGCCAAGGACCCTACATGGATGTCTTCTTAAGTTGTAAACCCTGAGTACATACTGTTGAAATAAAATTGATATGCCTTTTGTAAATACATTTTCTCTATCAATGACTTAAATTGTTAACTGTGGTAATTATGTTTGTGTAATGTAGTAACCATGTAGTGTTTAATATAATTATTAAATAGATGTTTTAAAGAAACAGCCACAAACCTTATGTCTTTGGTCCACAATAGCAGCTTTAATTTTAGCATTTCCTCTCCTCCACATACTTTGTTGCCAGATGTGTAAAATTTACAAAAAGAAGCAATTTAAATGTAAAAGTTGCACATATGTAGATTACTCAAGAAAAGGTATTAACAATAGTTTTTTTTACAGAACTCTACACAACATCAATTAATTTATTAATAGATACATATAGATATATTAACTACAGAATAGATACACAAAGATTTCATTTCTAACAGCTGCAGTAGTGAGTGTTCATCCAAGAAATGTGGCTTGCAGGAGCAGGGAGGCTCTGTACTGGTTTCTCCTTTTAAATCAAGAGGCCCATGATAGTTTGACGTTAGGCAGCAGATGTCCCACAGCTGATTGACTGAACCTGTCATGGACAGAAGAACAAGACCATCCCAGATATGGTAGGTTGTTAGGTCGGCTACTGTTGAGAAAGATGGACAACAAAACAAATGGAGAAATTATGAGTCACATCAGAATATGTAAATTATTTGGCAGATAGCGCTTAAATCAATATTTAAAATGCTTTTCTAAACAACAGTGTTGGAAGATGTCAGTGATTTTAGTGAAACTTAACAACACGGCACTGACAGATAGCGGTGTCCGTGTATGTTTCCTAACTGTGGCTAAAGCTGCTGCTAGCTGATTTATTCTCCGATCGGAGGCTGTTTATTATATACACAGTCAGAGAATGGTGGATTGACAATGAGTAATGACGGTTATCTAACACTTAAATGCTGTTTTATTAAAGTTGATAAATAAAGTGAGTCTCTAAACGTTACAGCACTTACAGAGCAGTGTATATTTTTCTTAACTGTGGCTAAAGCTGCTGCTAGCTGGTTTACTCTCCGATCGGAGACTGGTTCCTTTAAATACAGTTGGAGGAAGGCTAACATATACTGTTTTATTACAGTTAATACAGAAAGTGAACCTTTTAACGTTACAAAACTGACAGACAGCGGTGTATATATGTTCCCAACTGTGTCTAAAGCTGCTGCTAGCTGGTTTACTCTCCGTTTGGAGGCTGTTTATTTTATACACAGTCAGAGAATGGTGGATTGACAGTGAGTAATAACGGCTAACACTTAAATGCTGTTATTATTAACCTTACCTTTTATTATATCCTTAAGATAATGAGTATCCATGAATTTTTCAGTATGTTTTCCCGAGGCAAAATCACAGCGGAAGTAAAGATACACCGCTTCGAGTTATGGCGGCCAATGTCTGACGTCACTGTGAAAAGGGTCTATTGGTACCGGGCCGCGCAAGAAATGATTAAATATTTCCGTTTTATGTATTATTTG
>NW_015120080.1:0-1847 GCF_001443285.1 Poecilia latipinna
TGGACAGTCAGCTCAACTTTGCTGAAAACACTGACTATATTTTTAAGAACCGTTCTCAAAGACTCTACCTTTTAAGAAGACCTGGGGGTTACCCAACTTGAGGGTAGGGTAAGTACAGTCTCTAGTTAGGTAGAGGTTGTTGAGTTAAAATGTTAAAACTAAACATTTTAAATTGAGTTTTAACTCATCTCAAGTTAAAACAACATTTTAACTCAAGTTTTAACTTTTCATCTCCTCGACTGGTTTGGTCACATGAGCTGCAGACTAACAGACAATCTTTTAAGAATACTTTGAATGGCAGGTAAAATAGTAGGTAAACCAAAAAAAACTCTGTCTCAACTGTTTGCTGAAAGAACATGAAAGATGGCAAGAAATATTTTAGTAGAGAGCATTTATCCTCTTTATTCATCAGTGTTACATGCCTGCCAGGCTGTTTGTTTCTCTTTCCCCTCCCCCTTTGTCTCTTCACAGGTACTAGGGAAAGTTGGTGTCAATCTCCCCTGATTGATCCTCATCAACCATGACCCAATCAGCATCCAGGGAGGCTGTATATAAGCAGCCCAGCTGGGGAGATTTCCCCGACTGGCTCTGTCACCTGACATGTCTTGTTGCTCTTTGTGTGAAGGTTTGTGGTGGGAGTTAGAGGGCGAGGTAAGTTTGGGGTACCCTGTACATTTCATCACGTAGGTGTTTTTCTGTTAGATAAATTAGGTAAGTAGGTGGGTGCCACCCATGTAAAGTTTTGGTGGAAACTTTTGTTAGATTAGATAGGCAGGGTTTTTGTTTTCTCTTTTTCTTTAGCACAGACGGTAGTCAGGCCCTGTTTTGTTTTATTATTTTCTTTGATTTGGCACCACCTAACCGTCCCTTTCTCCCCCACAGTTTGTATGAGCCTTCTGGGATTTTTGTTGTCAATGAATCCCTCCTTTTTAAAACATTCACTTGGACTCTGTCAAGTTTTTGTGGTTGTCGTGTTACTTTCCTCCTCCTCACGAAGGCGGGGGGGTTAGGGCTAGGGTAGGGTTAGGGTTAGATAAACGGTTTCTTGTAAATAAAAAGTTGTTTCTCCCCCATTAGCACATTTAGCAGTAAGTGAATGAAGTTGATTGACAGCACTAAGAGCGTCCTACTAGTTCCGATTGGTTGTTTTGGTCTGAACAGTGCATTACTTTAACCAGTAATAATAATTCAGGAAGGAGATTGATTTTTTTTTTTCACAGATTATCTGTTTCATAAACTGCTACGACATCATGACAACTTTAACAAATATGGAGAAAACCTATTTGTTTTATTACAGTTATGTACTGCAGCTTAAATAAAATGCAACTACATAGCATTTTTAGAAGTCTGGATTGCTTTAAGTGTAGTTGCACGTTGCTTTTGACTGTTGCTCATGGGGAGAGACATTTCAGTATCTAAAACTAATAGAAAAAATTTAAGCAACCTACTTGCATACTGGATGTGGACTGTTGGATGTTAAATTCATGAGCAGTAAATATTGTGCTAATTATCAGTACTTGTGACCAACTGGCAAAGAAGTGGTAATTCATGCTTTTACGTGAGACACACTACCCTCTATTAAAATGTCAAGTCATATTCAATATTTTAAGTAATTTTAATATTAAATAATATAATGTTTTCTTTAATAGCTTCCATATTGTGTGCAACATTGACTAGGAATCAGTGTGTAATTGTTGTACTAAACTGTATATATGAG
Organism: Poecilia latipinna; assembly: GCF_001443285.1. Classification (NCBI taxonomy): domain Eukaryota; kingdom Metazoa; phylum Chordata; class Actinopteri; order Cyprinodontiformes; family Poeciliidae; genus Poecilia; species Poecilia latipinna. The sequence goes on from NW_015120080.1 coordinate 1,718, forward strand.
TCACATGCATTTTTATTCTATTTTAACTAAATTCTTATTTTTGTTTAACTCATGTGTAAACAAAAATACACATGAGGTAAGCATGGGTTTACCTCATGTAATGTTTACTGGTAGAACATGTTCTACCAGT
>NW_015120081.1:0-1847 GCF_001443285.1 Poecilia latipinna
CTTCACTGACCTTAGTAATCGTTCAATAGCTTTGGCTTTTATACAGCAGTCCAGCAGAAGATGGGCACAGTTCAGCATCGTCATGTCTTTGTTCAGCAGCAACAACAGCGGCCTGATGCGGTAATCAAGAAGATCCTTTCTAATCACATCGTCCCATGATCTCTGAGCTTGAAAGACCCCGCCCCCAAGATCGCCATCAAGTCAGAAGGAAGAACTGCCAGAGAAAAAAATAATACAAAGTCAAAACTTATGTATGCCACATTTCGTTACTTTCAATATTATAATTAAAATTTATTTTATCTTGTGATGCATCCTTCCGTGTGGCTCTAGATTTGTTGTTACAGCACAAACGGCCAACTGCCTCAAATCCTGAACTGCAAAAAGAATAAACATAGAAATATGTTAAAACATTCCACCATCAGATGTCCCAGAATTAAGAAAATAGACACTTACTGTTCAAAATCAATAGACGTCAATACCTCGATGACATTCACTCTGCTTGTGCCAAATATAAACTACAAATTTTAAAATCACAACCTCACAAACTCATTAAAGAATTAGAACAAATTTAGAATGTCCTAGTACTGTCACTTATAAAAGTTGGGTTTTAATTGCACTTTGTCAAATAATTATGAATTTCATATTGTTCTACTAAATACTAAACATTCTTATCATTGTCCCACGCTTCAAGACAAAGTCCTATTTTAAAATTTCAGAAGTTATTCACATTTCATTTGAATTTCATAGCAGTTTTAATCAAAATTTTCCTCAAAATTAACAATTTACACCCAACTGTATATAATCAAAATCAGCAGTGATGCAGAAATCCATCAACAATTTTAAATGAAATAAACATTTCATAGATGTTGCTTAAAGCTGTTCAATTTTAGATGATCAAATCTAATTTAGTAGAAGCTTCTATATCACATACACCATATTTTAGTCAAGCAGGAAGGCAATATGACTCTACATTAAAGAAATCCATAATTCACTATTGTTGAATGAAAAAGTCAAAATTATTGATTAACTAATTTACAATTAACCGTATCCAAAAATTTACCAGGAATTAGGGTCTACTTCTCCTTCTCCCCCTGTTGATATAATAAAATCATAATTTTGAAAACAATTTTGAATCTATGTCACTGTTATATAATAATTTGCTGAAAAACCATTTCTCCATATCTCCAAATCTTCCATCCAGTATTCAAAATAGACTGAGATGTTTGAATTTTCAAAGTTTTATCAGTAATCTCTTAACTTTACAATATCCCCCTGTGTTTTTCTTATTTCCAAAAGAAAAACAATTTAGAGGTGGAAAACCAAAATAGGAGACTTTCCCATTGTGCTAAAATGTCAACATGTCCAATCAGTTACCCATATGAAATATAAACCAATTAAATTCAGTTAGAAGTTAGGTTAGTTTGTTAGTGTTGTCAGTCAAAGTGGATGAGACAGTTTCCTAATAACAACATTTATTTGCTTTAAGCCAAGGCTGAATTCTCGTTTCGTATTAATTCTACTGCACAAGCAGATGATTCAGCTTTAACTAGATTGTGATACCAAAATATATAATCATTACCTTTAAAATCATCCGTAAAGCAGAAATAAAAGTAAATTTATGAAACAAAACCTTCACTGTCCCTAAATAGTTTAAAATAAGAAAAATATCACACAGCTACTCACTAAAGTGACGTCACCTTATGTCATGATAGCCCACTGTTATTAAATGGCTACCCAGTAACTAGACCCCCTGTAGGAAAACCCCAAAAACCGTTCATGTGGTCTTGTAATATGCAAAATGGGCTGCACACGAAGATCATCATCCTACAAGAAACAAAGTCATTCAT
>NW_015120082.1:0-1845 GCF_001443285.1 Poecilia latipinna
GAACAAAGATGTATTTGCTTTGTGGTTTTAGTTTGGGGAGATTTCAAATTTATTTTTATGCTTCTCTAATTTTAAAAATTGCTAGAAACAAGAGTTTTCTGTCAGTTTCATTTTAGTATTTTCCATCACTGCTGCCTCATTTCCAATTAGACCAAAGAGCCAATCAGAGAGCAGACTGAGATAAACACTGATGGTTCAGACGAAGAGGAGCAACTTGACTAAAGATCTAAACCTCCATCAGCTGCACTGAGTTCATCCTCAGGTTCATCTGAAGCTTTTCTGTCCTGAAAACTTCCCATCATGCTGCAGGTTTTAATCAGAGCAGATTCCTTCCTGTCAGTCGACCGTTTCACAAACATCCTTCACAGCTGAGAGACTCAGATTCTGGTTCCACATTCAGCCTCAGAGATTCACACAGAAACGACACGTTTGATTCCCAGAGAGCAGATCAGAGTCTGAGATCAGGAGGAAACCATCAGGTGATGAAGCTGCTGGTTGATACATGATGTCTGACTGTAAACAGCTTCAGCTGCTGATCTCACTCTGATCAGTGACCAGCTCTGATCTGGTTCTGGTCATCAGCTCAGATTCTGATAGAAACAGCCAGATGAGACACATTAATGTGATGAAACACATTTAAAGAGCCTCCAGGTGATAATTGTCCATCATGTGAGACTGAATGTCATCTCAGCTCTGAACAGGCTGCAGCAGTTCAGTCTGACTGATGATCCTTCATCTCCATTTCTCTGCAGCAGCCAGAAGAAAACAGGAAAACTGAAACAGACTCTTCATTTCATCACCAACATCAGGAGAACATGCAGCAGAAAGGCCATCAGACTGACCTTTGACCTGGAAACTCAGATAATCTGCAGCTTGTTTTCAGACATGAAGACATTAAAGATGAAGGTGAAGCAGCTCTGACTCCGCCCACCTCAGAGGTCGGAGGTCAAAGCAGCTAAAGCTGAAAGTTAGTGAGCAGGTCTGACCTGATGCAGCAGCAGAGGAACCTGATGAAGCAGCAGCAGGAGAACTTCAGTCCTCTGATCAGATCCTGTTCTTCACCCCAACAAGCCGTTCATTCAGCAGCAGGACTCCTCCTCTTCCTCACTTTCTTCCTCCTGCTGCTCCTCTCAGATCTCCTCTGTCTGTCACAGGAGGAAGAGGAGGAGCTCAGATCATGATGAAGGTCTCTGTTCAGACTCAACTTCTAGCGGCTCTGACGTCATTAAATGTGGCGAAACTTAAACCAAACCATCTCCATCTTTTCTGGTTTCAGTGCGCCATCTAGTGATTAAATGTGTTACTGCAGCTGCTGCCTGCAGGAAATGTTGAGTGGAATAAGAATTAAAAATAAAAATCAATGTTTTCATCTGTGGTTTATATATTTTTATCTGTATTTTTTCTGAAATAATATTAATGACCAAAGATTACACACTAATTAAACCCATAAGAAAACTAGTTATTCAAAAATATTACTTGGAAATTTTAATAAATGTGCAACTATATAAAAATAGGACATGAACAATAAACCACCTGAAACCTCCTCAGATGGTTTATTAATTAATTGAAGCTAAAACTTAAGAGCAAATATTAGTTTTCTAAAGTTTTCATTGTGTAAAAATCACAATAAAACAATTAAACTTACAGGATTGTTTAAACATTAACACCTACATTTTGGTGCTTAACTTTCAGGTCTAAATTAATCAAATGACTCAAAAAAAAAAAAAATCAGAACCAGAACAAACAGAAGGGAGGAAGGAGAACCAGGTTAAATCAAATTAACTTTTATTTTTAATTCAGTTTACAAACTGAAGTCTGTAGAACTGATTTATTGGTTTCTGGTAC
>NW_015120083.1:0-1845 GCF_001443285.1 Poecilia latipinna
TCTCGCAATAATGTACGAATCATTTCATGTTGAATCTTGAATACCGAAAGTTTTTCTACTACAATATAAGGGTTTTGTAAGGTTCTTTGATGTATGTCAATATCTCGTTGAGATATCTCAACTTTTAAACCTTTCTTTAGGATACACATGAACATGGGCTTTCATTCAAAACAGAAACTTTCCTTAAGAAAAACTACATGCAAAGTATTTGAACTATTTTTGAGTTATTTTCATGGGGTAATGAAGTCCTCTGACATTGTGTGTTGGTAGTGTGGTTAATAAAGGGCCGTTTTCATGTCCTATCTCAAACACAACCAGTATCTGCACCAATGAGTTAAGACTGTAGAAACAGGTTTTCACTGAGGCTCTTTTAAAATGCATATATGTGCAATTTTAAATTGACATTTGTTATACCATATTTTCCAGACAATAGAGCGCACCTTACTATAAGCTGCACCTTCAAATTTTTTTGATACCAGCGGCTTGTAGCACTGGGCTACATTTTTGTACGGCTTGTAGCACTGGGCTACAAGCCGCTGGTATCTCCGCTAATCTCGGTTTTTCACAAGGACACAGCAGAGGGCTGCGTTCTTAATAAATCTACTATTAAGGACGCAGCCCTGCGTCTCCAACGCCGAACCATGGATTCGTTCATGTCGAGCTTACAGGCAGCAGCTCCATTTCCCTCCTGTACTGCCAGATCGATGGCCCTCAACTTAAAAGTGGCATCTTTTTCTTTGTGTGGTTTCCATGATGAGAGGGTATGAGTTTGAAGAAATTTCTCCATCTTGTCTGCTGCTAGCATGTGCTTGTTCTAAATGAAAATTAGCTCTTTCTTTCTTTATGTCCAATTTTTACTTCTAATGATTAATTTCCTGTTGAAGAGCCCCGTGGCGGTTGACAAAAAATCCACAGAAATGCTGCACCGGGCGATAAGCCGCATGGTTCAAAGCGTGGGAGAAAGGTAGCGGCTTATAGTCCGAAAAATACAGTAATTATGATTGGATACAAATTAGACCAGGGTGTATTTGCTAATTTATTGTGAGGGAATGCAATATCTTTTTGACTTAACACACTGGACAAAATGTCCCCTAGCAGGCTCCATAGTTTTCTCTTTAGTTCAGATATTTTTTGTCTTTGCAGATTTCAACTCTTTTCTACACAGGCATCATATTCAGGAACCGACTGATTTTCCAGCTGCTGTCTATGAAAAAATTGATGTACAAGCTAGTGATCTTATTGCTGCTAAGTAATGGGACTGATAAAAAAAAAGAACATACTTTTCACTGGTTCCCTGTGATGCACTGAAGCAGACACATCCACAGACAGGAATGGGTCCCATCAGGTCACTGTTTGAGATTATCCACTCTAGTTTCCTCCAGTCCACTTCCACTTCTTTTGCTAATCCGACCAAATCAGCATTCTTCGTTTCAACCTGCAGAACGTAGCAGCCCATTTAACTTTTACCTCCACTTTAATCTAAACTGTAGCTGCTATGACAAACAGCCAAGCTGTGGATTGTTGCTGGAGTCTCGTTGAAGTGCCTCATTAGGACCAGTAAAGACAGTCCTGTCCTTCTGTAGCTTTAACATGTTGTTTCTAGATATGGCAGGGGTGTCCAAACTGTGGCCTGGGGATCATTTGCTGTTTCTAAATGATACAAATTTGACTTTTCTTTTTTTTTTATTAGAAAAAACTAATTGAAAAGGAAAAAGCAATTAATGTATCCTACATTTTTAATTGACCCACAGATAAAAAAAAATTAAGACATCCCACAAAATATTATTCTTTGCCTATCCAAGCTTTCTGGACCACATCTACCCACTGACTGGGACACTAAAGCAG
>NW_015120084.1:0-1844 GCF_001443285.1 Poecilia latipinna
GATTACGTTCTGAACACAGGAAGTCCAGGGAGCATGCGCAGTAACTTCTTCTTCCTCTTTTTTATGGCGGTTGGCAAACAACATTATGTGCATTAGCGCCACCTTCCAGATTGGAGTGTAGATCATATTTTTCCCCAAAACACCCGTTCTTCTTAAAAAACTAAAAATATTAAAATCACCAGATGATCTCTCAAACAATTCCCTTATATCTAATTTACTTGTATTCCTATCTAAATTTTTTTAATTAACACCTCTTTCATGAACATTATTATGTTTTAAAATATATGTTGTACTGTTTCTATTTGTTCACAATATTTAATCCTCTATGTTCAAATATGGATATATCTTCTTCTTTTTTTAAAATTCGTTGACATTTTCTAAATTCCCAACATTTTAAATACTATAATGAAACCTAGCATTACCTCCTCTATCCCACTGTTCTTGCCATTTCTTGTTAATGTCATTTTTAAAACATTCTTTATCTCATTTTTATTTATTTTAATATTTAAATCAACAATATTATTTTTTGCAGCACTTTTAGCAGAACTATCAGCCAACCCGTTTCCTACCACACCAATGTTGGCAGGAATCCAAACTAGTTTAAACTGAGATCCATGATTTTTAATCCTGAAAATTGAGTGAATTATATCCAATATAATATCTTGGCCTGATTTTGAATTTACCTCTTGAATATTATCAATGTACAACTTCAGTCTGAACAAATAATATCCTCTCTCTCACACTTCTTCAATCCATTCTACAGCCATTAATTCACCTGTATACACTGTCAATATATCTGTTATTCTTTTATTTTTCACAATATTTAAGTGTATTTCAAACTGTATATTTATCATTTAACATTTTAGAAGCATCTGCATAGATCTGTACCCAGATAGCACATGATGTTAAATCAACGTTGAAAAATAGTTAGAATCGTTGATTTTTGGTTGAAGTCGACAAATGACGGTGGATCAACCATCAAACAACCATCCAATCAAACCGTTGACACTGTGTCATTGAATCAATGTTGTTTTGTGGTTGAAATCTAATGACTGAAATGCTGATGTCTGATCAACATCTGATCAATGTTAAATCAATGTCAGATGTATTGCCGCACCCCTTCCCCTCCTCTCCTCCTCATCAGAGCTCTGGGTCAGAGCATTTTATTACTGAGCGGGGGTTATCACATTTAAATTAACCACTGCAGAGAATAGTGGGTGGTGACTCCTTTCTGTACATTTTCTTACTTGTTCATAACAATTCTCACTGACTGTGTGTGTGTGATATATTGACACAAAAACATCTACAACTTCTAAAAGGAGTGGAGCGGTCCACCCCCACCGTTTACATGAGTGGGATAGCCCAAACACACAGCTGCTTCGCTGTTGGCTTGTTGGAAAATATGTTAATTCAATGTTGAATTATCATCACAAAGGTTGCATGTTTGGTTGAGGTCGACAACTGATGGTGGATCAACTATAAAACAACCATTCAATTCTAGCCAATTAACTAACGTTGAAACTGTGTCATTGAATCAATGTTGTTTTGTGGTTGACATCAAATAAATGAAATGCCAACGTCGAATCCAGTGTGTTTCAGCACTGGTCCTCCAGGCCCTACAAGTTTTAGGCATTTCCCTAATTCAACACACATGATATTAATTGACGTCTGATTAACGGGGTTTTGCTGAACTGAAACAACGCAGGTCCGTTTGATTGACGTCAAGGTTTGGGGAAGAACTACCCAGATAGCACACGATGTTAATTTAATGTTGAATTATGATCACAAAGGCTGCATGTATGGTTCAGGTCAATGACAGAAGCTGGATCAACCATCAAACAACC
>NW_015120085.1:0-1844 GCF_001443285.1 Poecilia latipinna
AGAACACACATAATTTCTGCACACATGCAGAATCTTCAGTTGCTGAACTAAAAAGACAATGAAACATATTTCAATGCAACTTCAAGAACAACACTGATTATTTTCAAGTAGTTTATTGTGGTGTAACCATCCATCAGGTTAAAATGTGAAGTTAAAGTCATTTCAACACCCACAATCCAACAGGAACTCAAGGGACTGAACAGCTTTGTAGAGAACCACTAATCAGTGAGGCTAACTGGAGAAAAGGCCAAGAGAGCATAAAGATTGAACTCTGGAGCAATGGAAGAAGTTCATGTGGTTTAATGATTCCAGATGTAGCCTTTTGCAGAAAGATGGACATATCAGGGTAAGAAGAGCAGCAGATGAAGTGATGCAGCCATCATGCTTAGTGACTGCTGTACAAGCCTGTGGAGGCAGAACTATGATCTGGGATTGCTGCAGCTGGTCAGGTCCAAGTTCAACATTATAAGGTCACCTGACTCCCTGAATATACTGAATGACCAGGTTATTCCACCAATGGAAGTTTTTATTCTCTGATGTTAAGGGGATATTCCAAGATGACAATACCAGAATTCATCAGGCTCAAATTGTGAAAGATGTGTTGTGCAGCTTCGCACAGTAGTTGGACTCTTCCATCATCAATAAAAAAAAATGAATGCAACACTGGTTGAAAATAAATCTTATTACATTGAACAAGCTTATTAAAACAATGGCACAGTGAATGACATAATCAAAGCTAAATTCAGTCCAATGAATTGAGTCTTTGAACTTTTCTTTGGTGGTAGTTAAGCATAGCAATTACTCATTTACTCACTTTGCCCAGGTGAGACAGAACATAGGATAAACAATTTAAAGACTGGGACAAGAAAAAGCTACAGAGAAAGAACCTTAAATTATTGGCAACTTTGGTTCAGCTGACAACTCATCCAGGAAGGCATCACAGCTAAACTCTACCTATGAGGAGAGAAACAGAGGAACTTAATGGTAAGGATGGGAACAACTGCAGATGATATATACATGGAGACCAACATGTAACTCAAACATAGAAAGGGTTTCTATTTTTTAACTAAATCTGTGGTACATTGTTTGCCCAGGGCACCAAAAAAGGCTGCAAAAGCCTCTGAAATGCCTTTCGGGACACTAAAGGTTGCTGTAGAGTTAAAAACCAACATGCAACAGAATCAACATTCACTGACATTTACAACCTATCCACTCCTGATAACTTGGCTTCGCATTATAACAGTCTTAATGTTAATACACGGTTAACCATACAGATATGCTACACTCTTTAAAATCCACACTCTATACGCTCGCTTACCTCAGTAAACTCAGATGGTTGTATAGTGAATTGATTGTATTAATTATGTACAAGTTTAGATGTAATTAATCCGAGTAGCCAGTTGTTTCAGTCCTTTGAAAAAGTTTTTATTCAGCTTGGCAAAAAAAAAAAAAAAAAAAAAAAAATTTTGATGCAGTTTTAGAAAGTTAAAGCAGCACTTGTGGTTTACAGCAAAATCCATAAAAACAAAGCAAAATAAAAACAACAAAAAAGAAAAAGCAGAAATGTCACTGAACAAAATAGGAAGATTAAAAATGAAAGATGACAATACCAAAAGCATCAACTGTGAGACCGCATGTTAATACACAAAGGAAAGGATCAAATGAAACTAGGCCTCATTGTTTGCTAACACTACTGTTTCTAAAGCAGACTAGAAAAAATAAAAAACAAAGCTGTGAATATTAAATAAAATGCTAATGAGGAGAAAATACAACAAATTTTTTTTTTATTATAAAAAAACAAAAAGCAGCTTAAAAAAACGACAATTGTCAAAATCTACACACAG
>NW_015120086.1:0-1844 GCF_001443285.1 Poecilia latipinna
CAGGCGGAGAACAGAAATCAGTTAAATAAGTTTATTGTAAACACAAAATAATGACCAACAATCGGGTTCTGGGGAAAGTCTGCAATCTGGATCACTGGAGCACTGGGAGGCAAAAAAAGAGAGATGGTGAGTTCAGGGGTCGTTGAAAATGGCAGTGTCAGAATAAACGGACTGGTCTTACTTGGGTGGAGGTAGATCTTGACGGGAGAAAAAATCACTGTGGTTACCGGGTTTGGTTCAGATGGAGGGTTGCTGCTTGACTGAACAAGAGGCTGCGGTGGAGAGCGGACAGGTAAGCTTTGGATCACAGAAGGCGAGGAGCGAGTGAGACTGACAACAGGGTAATCCAAAGAGGTTTGGTCTACTGCAGAGGTGTCAGTGGAACTCTGGCAACCAGTGGGTCCACAGCGTCACAAGGAATAACCTGAGGAAGAAGCACAAAGGGATATCACTTGGAAGTCCACAACAGGAAATCACAGTGAGAAGCATGGAGGGCTGGAGTACCAAATACTGGCTAACACTGGATCTGAAGTGTCGGCAGCTCCATCCTCATATACTCCTCCAGATGATCTGATTAATTGCAGCTGTGCAGGAATCCAGGAATCAATGGCAACGCCCTCGGGAGGGAACCGCTTCTTGGCAGCCTCAGGTGGTAAAAGAGGGTGAAAGCAGCAAAAAGGAACCATTCCAACAACCCGGGTTCCCAACACCATAAATTGTTTTTACAGTGGAATTTTGCCAACCCCAGCTGCCGGCGTTTTACCGTAAAATCTACGTTTTTGTTTTTTTGTTTGTTTGTTTGTTTTTTTACATTGTGGGGTTCCCAGAATTACACCGTAAAAAAACATTACACCACATCACACAGCTCCACTGACAGAGAGAAAGGGGGATGTGAGCTCCCCTGTTCTCTCTGGGGAAACGCTGGAGCACTGGGAGGTAAAAAAAGAGAGATGGTTACAGGTATGCTGATATAATCAGCGTACCTGTTACTAGTCCGGCTCCTTTGCTGATTCGGTCCGGTTCATCTCCAAGACGGGGAACAAAATATGCGTCCAGTTTTTGGCTTTTCTTTCCTCTCTTTTTTCCATCCTTTTCACTTTGCTGCTTCATGGAGCTCCACTCACGTTAACTTAGTCGGCTGGTGACAAGCTTTACCCAGAATGCACTTTGAGGCAATAAAGATGATCCACTTGCAATTTAATGTGTCATAAAGTTAAATGTAAGAGTGAAAATGAAGCCAGTCGCGTGGCACAACATTCAATATTTTAAACCCACTATGTCACTAAAATCAGTCGGTCTTGTAAAGTTTTTAGCACCCATGAGTCAACAATGACTGGAGCAGCCTGCTATATGATCTACTGAGGCACCGTTCATGTGATGCTACGTACATCATACTCAACAGCAGAGGGCCTGCTTTCTCCTGATCTCCCCAGTCATGATAAAGGGTTGGATCCCTGCAGCCTTATGCTGCCCGCCGCCACTGCTGTCGAACCAAAACTCTCAGTATTTTACAGTATTTTCTAAAATATGGTAAATGTCTGTCAACTAAGGTTTTCCCTTAGTAAAATTGGCCATATCCTTTGGTAAATTAAAGATGCTGACGGTAGTGAAAAATTAGGTGGAATCGCCCTTTACCCAACTTCACCTTCGCACAAGCAGCTCTGAGCAGTTAGAGCCACATTGATTCCAGGTAATATTCTGCATTATTCAAATTTAAATAGCACTTATGATGGAGGGAATTAATGCTGATGTTTAGGTCTATTTACTCACTTGTATTAATTTTTATATTTACTTTATCACAACAGTAAGTCAGAACTTTATTATTTCTGTATTTTCAGAAACTG
>NW_015120087.1:0-1842 GCF_001443285.1 Poecilia latipinna
AGTCCAAGGCAGGCAGCACGGCAGGAACAAGCACGCAGCTAAATACCGGTAGCAACTGTCAAAACGGACTAGACGGAACAAATACAAACCAGGACTTATCAGTTCTACTGGCGAGTGACGGAAACAAACCAGGACTTTACAGTTCTACTGGCGAGTGACGAACGACGACAACGACAAGGACCCGACGAGGAACACAGACAACAGGAGGGTTTAAATACACACAGGGTAATCAAGGGAATGAGACACACCTGGGGAGCAATCAACGGGGAGGACAGGACAGAGACTCACAGGAACACAGGACTGAACAAACACAGAAAAACTCAAAAAACTCACGGATCATGACACAGAAATACTTGGTAAGATTTTTTTATTTTTGCAATGTGCTCTAAAAAAAAAGCCATAGGATTCATCAGCAAAACTTTCAGATAAAGGTTAAATTTAAACTTTTTCTTTGAGACTAAACAAAAACTAAGAGTTAATTTTGAAGGGAGTACTCTTTCATGCATAAAGGACGAATGTATCAGTTTCGGGCCGGTCCACCGAATAAATGTCATGGCATTTAGCACCAACCCCATGCTGGCATTAGGTGCTTGGGAAATGGAAATAAAAAAAAAATGCTCAGTGATCAATGCTCCTGACTGGAAAATCGGCATCTGCAGAGTATTTTCAGGACCCCAGGTCTACAAACAACCCTGCATCCTTTAGAAGAAGTCAGGCTCAGGATAAACGGGAGCGGGTGGCATATGAATCCTACACAGGATTAGAGAAGGAGGGAAGGAGGAATGCCCCAGAAACGCGACACCCCGGCACATATGGCACGAACCCCCTGTCAGAAAGAGAGAAGGTCTGCAGCGTTACATCTCCTCCTTGGCCGAGCATGGAGCCTGCGAATCAGAGCGCTGCGTGTCCAATGTGTCCACTCCGTGGCCGTCTTTCAGCTGACATGTTGGAACGGTCCACTAAACATGGAAGCAAACACTCTGGGACCCAGATGGTTATCTCAGCAGCTCCTGGCTATAAGCACTGAAAGCAGAGGGAGAAGTCTCCTTCTTTAAAGGACAGACTTTCCCTCCGAAGTTTTTGCTTTTTCAGTAAAATAAAATAAGGAGCTGTATATTTATTTACCCGACAAGGTGGGTAGAGTTCCCAAAAGTTATACTAAAAATTACTTGGACATACACACACACGCGCACACACACAGAAAATAAATACGGTTTTGTGCTCAAAAAGCATTTTTATCAGGAAAATACCTTTTCTGGTCAATTCTTGTTCCTCTTTTTCTTAGTGTAGAGACACCCAGTTTCTAAGAAAAAAAAAATATATATATATATATTTTTTATATGTGGATGGCATGTACACGCTTTTATTTCTGAGTATTGTAACTGGCCAAAACGGTGTGGTGTATAGGGGACCGCATCCTGTCTGATAGGTTTCTGTCAGCTCTCAATCTTTTAAGATGGCTCTTCTGCCGACTTTGCCCTTTGGCTGTGGTAATTTTTGGCTTGTGTTGTATGTTTTTTTGGTTTGTTTGTTTGTTATAATTTTGTGTGAATCTAGGGGGATGAATGTAACTGGGTCTATATTAATAGTTGTATATTTCCACAAAATGTGTTCTTTCATGTATTTGTTTGCTTCTATTTGACTGTTGTTGTGTTCTTCTGTGTCTACTATAAGGGGTTCGGTCCTCCAACTCCGCCTTATTTTCTTCTTCTTTTGTTCAGGGTCCTCCAGGACTATTATAAATATTAAGTTATTAATTTCCTCTTCCCTTTTGTTTTTCGTTTCACTGGGGAGAGGCAAGTTTTATAATCTCTTGTAATACTTTTATTTTTATAGTTCATA
>NW_015120088.1:0-1842 GCF_001443285.1 Poecilia latipinna
CAGAGTGTATGATGAAGTAGTTTTGTGCCTTTCCCGTTCCGTGCTTCAATGTCATATTTGCATCGTGTGACCACGGAGGACTGCCTGTCCATTTTAGTGGTACTGATTGTTTTTGTTGAGTGCAGGGAAGGTGACTTGCATATTTAGTCAATGTCCAACAAACAGGGACAGCGGCTGATTTTCAAACCTTTGCGGGGATAGAAATGTAAACGTTGGCCGATTACTGATCAACAAAACTGAAGGAAATCAGGGCAGCGTATCGATGGGTCCACGTTACTAAACTAAACTAAAGCAACTTGCTCTAACTCAGAGATATCAAAAATGCTACTAAGACTTGTGCTTTTATGCGTTTATCAGGGTATGCTTGTAATTTCTTTATTTTCTGCTGGATTCAAAACTCTTTCCTCCGTCTTGAACACTTTTTAAGGCCAGAAGGAATGAATCCTTTAGCGCTGTGGCCCCCGGGTTGTGGAACATGTTGCCTCCATCTTTGCTCTTGCTTGACTCTGTTGATTCTTTTAAGAAATAGCTGAAGACTAATTTATTCATACTGACTGTTGCCTAGTTTTAGGCTCTATGAGATATGTATGCTGTTTTATCTTTTATGTTTCATCTTGTTTTTTTATATAAAAGATGAAGTATACATACATCTTTCTTACTTACTAATCAAAGAGCACACATCAGGTTTCATCTGTTTTTTTCTCGCTCTTAAAAAATGTTTGGATTGGTTAAAATTGGAATTGACAATTTAGACTTCAAAGAAAACTGGAAAAGGGAAACTGATTAAAAAATGTACATGTTTGGCAATAAAGTCGAACTGTTCTCATGTTATCCACACTGAGCTCCTTCATCATGAAAAACTTGATAACTATCTTTTATGAAATGCTTTATATCCTGAAGGAAGAAGTTAAAAGATCTGGGTGTAAAAGAAGTCAATGTAAACCCCAGATGTGACCTGGACTCTCTGGTTAAGCAAAGGTTGAATTTATGTTGTATTTCTATGGCACTATTTATTCAAGAAAAGGAAAATAGATGTTTTGGAGCGAGTAAGCAGGTAGTTGCAGTTCTTATGTGTTTTATGACAAGTAGTCTGTCTTTTGATAAAACGGGCAAAATGGCAGGGATCTCTATGAGAATAGGTGTTATAAAGTGTTTTAGTGTTTGACTGCAGATAAAGGAGCCTCTGCTTTGCTTTCAAACCTCGAGGACCTTTGAGACCAAGTTGAATTTGTTTGGAATTTGCCATTCCAGCATAGTTTCATGAAGCCACACCACTGGGAGATAACCCGGGCTCGTAGAAAAGAGCAGCGGCTTGGCTGAGTGGTTATCCATCACGCCTCAGCTCCGCAGGGGGAATCGGTCAAAGTAACACACACACACACATTCACTGTTTGCTTCCCACGATTGCCACCTCTGAGAATATCCTCGCCAGCGACTAAATTGGCAGCAGGAAACTCTTTTGGAAGGGAGTGCAAGCATACCCATTAGCAAGGAAACCAGGTGTTTTACTCTGCCCATATTCCAGGATTTATACCCCAGTCATCTAGCCCACAGGGATAGTTTGTTTGTCCTTGTTTCATTTTGAACAGACAAAAACATAAACGGGAAGTAAATGGGGATGGTTGAGTTAACTTATAGTTGGCAAAGTCATCCCCTCTGAGTCATTTGTTTTTGTCCGGTGAGCTCGTTTTATGTGTTTACAATACAACTAATCTGATGTAAGTTTCTCTGGGGTTGCTCTGGTCTGCCTGTCACATCAATGAGGTGGTCCTCAATGTGGCTGCTTAATTGTGCACTTTCAGTTTCCATGTGGCTGTGGCAGAAAAGCTTTTACTTGTGCCG
>NW_015120089.1:0-1841 GCF_001443285.1 Poecilia latipinna
GAAGCCACCCAATTTACTAGGACCATTAACATTGATTTCACATTAATCAGAAGAATTAAATCTAGTTGACTCAATTAATTTAACTGTCCACAACGTCAATTAGACTTTAGTATTTTTATTAGCAAGCTTTAGCAGGGGAGAAAAGACATACAGCAATTAACAAAGGATTAAGTAATCAATAGATTTAAGAAAATTTAGACATTTCACCTAATTCTAAACCCTACACTGTGTCTTACTCTAAACAGAGGCTTTGGGGGAGGCAATTTTACTCGAACCCAGATGCAGAGACGTTCCTTGGCAGCAGAAAACTTTAACATCCATGGATGGAGTCCTGTCTTTGTCTTGGCAGAATCCTTTCCGAATAGAACCAAAGGTGAACTGGTGAGAATCCTCAACGAACTCAGTTCTTTATCCACAAAAGATCTTTGTCTATTCCCCATGTCCACTGCAGCATCGTTGTAATCCTTTGGGTTGAGTTTGGGGCCGCGGTCGAATCAGAATCCCGGGTTGTGGGTAAACGGATCTTGTTCCTTCCTTGTGCAGCGAGCAGTCGTCCCGGGGTATCATCACGCAGCCCTCCGTTGATTCTGCATCTCCGTGTGCTCGACTCGAACGCCGCGGAATAAAGAACCCCGATTCTGCGTTTGCATATACTTTTATACCGCATATTCTGCATGTCCGGTGCGTACTTTCCTTGACGTCAAGTGCCTTCAGTTAGCCTCAACCTTTCTTCCACTCAACTGTTAGCCTTCCTTTTTCTTTAAAACTCAAAGATCATGTTTGTTATTACGCAATAGCCAGCCCCGCCCTTATCTCACCACTCATTCGACTGACTACTGACCAGTTCTCTGTCTAACAGGTCCGGAAAATCCCTAAAACCCAGGTCTTACCCCAGAATCGGTTTATAGGAGATATTCTATTCAAACTGGTGACGGAAAAGACTCGTCCAGCTCTAACTACCTACAATCCAGAAGTTACGACCCTTTTCAGTTGAGAAACAGTCAGCTCAGTAGCCCTCACAGCTGCATAGCTTCAACAACCACTCCTGTTAATGGTAGCTCTTTTCCTTAAAATAACGGCACTTGTTTACGGCTAGATTAGATTTAGTGACTTAGACTAAAGTCCCAGGGTCATTATTTTTACACTCACCAAAGGAAAATACGAAGCCACCACATCTCTAGAATCATGTATGCTAGTTTTACTATAATCAGAAGAATCTACAATGATCTAATGACTCAATTAATCTCAATGTCCACAAATTTCATTGGAAATTTTCAGTATGAAATTTATTAGGCAAGCTTTAGCAGGGATAAATGACAAGCAGATTAACTTTCAGAGATGACAAATTTGCAATAAGACAATAAATTCAACTTAAATCAATTATAACCTATTCTCATTTCTTTCCCTATCCCGTGTCACTAGTTTAACTAAGCGAGGCTCTTGGGTGG
Source organism: Poecilia latipinna (assembly GCF_001443285.1). Classification (NCBI taxonomy): domain Eukaryota; kingdom Metazoa; phylum Chordata; class Actinopteri; order Cyprinodontiformes; family Poeciliidae; genus Poecilia; species Poecilia latipinna. Next base: position 1,449 of record NW_015120089.1, read on the forward strand.
GGGAGGGGGGGGGGCAGTTCAACTCACACCCTGATGGCAATTGATCCCGGCAGCAGAAATCTTCAGATGTCCTTGGTCAGAGTCTCTGTCCTGACGTGGCAGAGTCCCCTTTCAGAATAGAAGCAAAGCAGAATTGTCCGTTGTCCGCACAGAATCTTCGTCAATCAGTGACCTTTGTCTTTTCTCCAAGTCTGCTGCAGTAGGGTAGAGATCGTTGGGTTGAGGCAGAGGGGTTGGTCGAATCAGGAACCAGGGCTGGGGGCAGATGGATCTTGTCCCTTCTAAGTGGCGTGAAGTTTCAACTTCCCCTTGGTCCCAAGGTGCGGTCCTCTGCTGGTCTTCAATCTGCGTCCTCTTGTTGGCTCTTCTTCAGCGCCGCGGACAAAGAACAGT
>NW_015120090.1:0-1841 GCF_001443285.1 Poecilia latipinna
CCTGGTGGATGGAGAAGCTTCTCTCCTCCTCTGTGAGCTGAGAACCAGAGTGTAAAATAAAATGACTGATTCCTGATGTTTGACAGACACATTAACGTTAATCTGGTCTGGACCTGCTGAGAGGATCTGAAGAACAAACAGACTGGAAGAGCACAGCTTTAAAATTTTACAAGTAATTAAAATGTGTACAATAAAAACAAAAAGAATAATATTGGGGGGGAAAAGAAAATTAAATAATGGTGACATTGTTAAATTATTACTATTGAAAATTATAAAGACAATTTGTGTCACACTGCATAATCAAAGGTATCTTTTGGATGTAATATGTCACGTCATTTATTCATTTCTAAATTTTTTGCCAATTTTGGCAGGACCAGTCCTCCATACTGCTTATTGCAGGTTTTCAGAGGGTTTGTTCCAGAGTTCAGGAGCCTTTAATCTAAACCAGTGTTTCTCCATCATGGTCCTCAGGTCTCCTGTCCTCCATGTTTTAGCTGTTTCCCTTCTGCCACCTGAATTGTATCTCTGGGTGATTAACAGGCTGTGCCTCCAGGTCAAGTCAAATTTATTTGTGACACATTTCAGCAACACGGCAGTTCAAAGTGTACAACACCATAAAACATTAAACAGTGGTCACTTATGAAACAAGAAACAAACATTAAATTTTTTGTTTTCTTGTTAGTGAATAAAAACTTAGGTCTGATGTTGACATTAGAAAAACTATATTTCATAATTGTCCTGCAATAGCGTGAAAAAACCGCCTCGCCCCTAAACACAGAAATGCTTCAGCTGCAGAGAAAACTTGTGACTTTTACTTCATCAGGCTGCTGAATGCCTGGTTCCACCTCTGAGGGTCAGAACCAGACATCCTGATCTAAAGAACCCCAGCTCCAAAAGAGTTTAACAGGGGAGGCATCAACTGATACAGGAAGATTCAACCCATTTGGATTTCACAACATTTCACATAAACATCAGAGAAAATGCTGTAGCAGTGATTAGAACTGCAGCATAAATCCAAACATGCCACAATTAAATAAATCAAAATGTCTCCAAAGCATCAGAGGACTGGCACAGAGGCCACCAGGGGCCACCAGGGGCCACCAGGGGATTTCAGGTGGATTCCAGGTAGATTTCAGCTCAGCGGCTCTTCATGCAGGGCCGGCCCAAGGTAATATGGGGCCTTAGACAGAATCGTGATTTAGGCCCCCGGTTCCTCCTACTCAGAACCTCAGCATCACCAACAAGGTTAAATATAGATTTAGTGGATCTGTGAGAGGAGCCCAAGTTAACAGGCTGAGTTTAAAATCAATCACTGATTATTGGTTATTTGCTGTGATGTATTTATGAACAAACCAGCTCAAACACAAAGATTAAACCTTAATGTCGCCATGGTAACAACAATCAAACTATCAAGATGATTATTTAAGCTTTTACAAAATAAACTTCCTAATCAAATCCTAAATGTACTTTTTATTTTTCTCTGTTGTGTGCCTTACATAGTCCAGTGAAACAAACCCAGAAGTAGCAGGCAGCATCAGATAAGCCAGAGCAGAATGAATTCAAGAACATTTAATAACATTGTCATTCTGTATAAATGAATGTTAAAGGTTTAGATCTATGGTCTGTGTTAGAATTAAACCATTTATAGAGGCCCCTGAATGTCTGGAGGCCCCTGAATGTCTGGAGGGCCCCTGAATGTCTGGAAGGGCCCCTGGATGTCTGGAGGCCCCTGAATGTCTGGAGGCCCCTGGATGTCCTGAATGTCTGGAGGCCCCTGAATGTCTGGAGGCCCCTGGATGTCCTGGATGTCTGGAGGCCCCTGGATGTCTGGAGGCCCCTGA
>NW_015120091.1:0-1841 GCF_001443285.1 Poecilia latipinna
AGGAAACTCTGGGGGCTGCTTCACTGGCAGCGGGCACAGGAAACTCTAGGGGCTGCTCAACGGGCACAGGAAACTCTGGGGGCTGCTCAACGGGCACAGGAAACTCTGGGGGCTGCTTCACTGGCAGCGGGCACAGGAAACTCTGGGGGCTGCTCACTGGCAGGAGGAGGCTCGAGCGGCCGGGACGCCGCAACAGCGGCAGGCTCAAGGAACGGCGCAACAGCACCAAACTCAGGAGGCTCTGGAGTGGACTCGGACTCAGGTATCGAAGCAGCAGTGACAGAGTGTGGCGGCGCTGTCAGAGCCGAAGTGTGCCACTCTACCAGCCGTCCCACTTGACGGCCAGGGGCCAGTCTTGCCCCCTGGAAGCCCATAACCACTGGGACTGGGACCGTAGCTGGAGGTGGGCTTGCTGTAGCGGCTGGACGCGGACTGGCCGTGGCAGTGACAGGAGCCGAAGCAGATTCTGGAGCTGGAATTGGCAGAGATGAAGCGGACGCTGGAGGCAGTAGCGCAACTGCACATTATTCAGGTGGATGCGAAAACATAAATCGGCGCGCCCCCCCCCCAAACAGGAAGGAACGTCAACGTAGAAAACATACGCTCGCTATATACTAAATCAAATAAGGTTGGATGACCTCTGTATTGATTGAGAAGATTAAGATAGTCCGCATCCTTGTAATCGCTCCAGTTCTCTGAGCCCATGATGTTCTTGGTTGCGTTCCTCACCAGTTGTGGTCGGATCCTTCTGTCATGAAGTGGTGAGGTTGTAGTGGCGAGAATGAACGCTAAAACCCAGATGATGGTGATGATGATAAAGATGATTTAATAAAGAGAGCTCAAACACAGTCCAACACAGGCGGCAGGGCAGAGAGTTAGCACACAGCTAATTACCGGTAGTAACTGAAAAGCTGAGGACTGAATAAGAGAGCTAAACCAACACAGGACTTTACAATTCGACTGTGATGGCAGGCAGACAAATAACATTCGACGACATACGACGAGGACCCAAGAAGAGACAAAGACAACAGGTGTATTGACAAAGACAATACATAGGGAGGGTAATCAGGTAACTAGATACATCTGGGAAGCAATCAACAGGGAAGACAGGACAGGAACAGGACTAAACACAGAAAACCTCAAAAATAACTACACAGAAAACACAGAACACAACAAGGAGCTTAACCTGGGATTATTTACACACACTATTCTCTATTAAACTTTGAAGTCATATTTAATATTTTAAATAATTTTAATATTAAATAAAGTAATGTTTTTAGCTTCTACGTCATGTGACCTATTGTCTCAAAATCAGTGTCAAATTGTTCTACTAGTCGGTAAAGATTAGGCACACTAATTTTTATTCCATTTTAACTTGTTTTTTTTTTAGCTATTTTTAGTCAAAATTTTGTATTTGTCTTCAATAGCTTCTAGGTCATGTGACCTATTGACTCAAAATCAGTGCAAAATTATTCTACTAGTCTACACAGATGAGGCACACTCATTTCTATTCAATTTTAACTCATTTTTTAATTTTTAGCTATTTTTTAGTCAAAATGTTGTATTTTTCTTCAATAACTTCTACGTCATGTGACCTCTTGACTCAAAGTTAGTGTGAAATGATTCTTCTAGTCTATATACATGAGGCACACTCATTCCCCCCACCCACCCCCCAATTATTACTCCTTTTTTATCTTTTAGCTATTTTTTTAGTCAGAATTTAGTATTTTTCTTCAATAGCTTTTAGGTCATATGACCTATTCATTCAAAATCAGTGAAATTGTTCTACTGGACTATACAGATGAGGAACACTCATTTTTATTCAATTTTAAGCCTTTTTA
>NW_015120092.1:0-1838 GCF_001443285.1 Poecilia latipinna
TCTTATATTATGTCTATGGTGTCCATTGCTGTTTCCTCAGACAACTTCTTCAGCTGACCCAAGCGTCAACAACTGGTGCATGTGGCACTGAGCGCCCTCTGCTGGCGAAACTCATTTTGCACTTTTAAATAAAGTGGATTCCAGCAGCAGTTTCTCATCATAAGAGACTTTGGACATAAAAATAAAATGGGGGGCTACTATTCATCTCGTTCATAGTGCCACGAATTTAGGAAAAGCTCCACCTAACTCCATGTTTCAATGTAAATTACAATTTGAGCAAACTGTTTCACATTCAGAGGAACCAGAGCAGTTTATGTGCAGCTAGTACTCGTATATGTGTAATGGAAAAACCACCTATTCACACGTCTTTCCTAAACGAATTGAGTTCCTCTATGTATGCCATTATAAGACTGTTTGTTTGTCGGAGGTTTGCTCTACTTCCACATGGCGTCATGTTGATTGACCTAAGTATTCACTGTTAAAGCATCCAACAGGTATGTCGGAGCTATTGGCACATTAATGGAAACACTGCAATTGTTTCCATTAATTTCCATTTGTCAAAATTGTGTTGTTTTTTTTGACAAAGTTTTGCACTCATTTGTAATGGAAACACAGATAGTGTAAGGTACTTTGGAGTCCTCTGACTTGATAAAGTGCCACTCATTTACCACTTAGTAAACAAATATCCACACTATGCCCTCTACAAGAACAAAGACATTTTAAAGCTTTGAGTAAACACCACCATGGTTCAAGATTAATCAAGATTCAGACATAAAAGTTTATTGACTTACATGCAAATATAGCATTGGAAACAATATTTAATACTATATTATATGAACTATGTAAACAGTCTCACCTCCAAAAGGAGGTTTAAAAGTGAAGCCTAAAAGCACCAACTCAGTGCGATCTACCTGCTGCTGGCTGACCTTGTTGGTTCTCCAACAGAGTCCCCTGGAGCTGTTTGGTCGTTTTCTCCCAGACTACTGGCAGCTGTTTTTATTTAAAAAGTATTTGTACGCCTCCCAAACTGTACCAACAATAGCCTTTATCAGCCAGAGTTAGCAACTAGCTGTGGAGCATTTATACTGAAGCATTTCCTGCTGAGGGTGGTGCACAACAACGGTAATCATACAAGAACTCCAAGTTCAGACTAATACGACTCTACAATTACGCTGGAAAGATGAAAAGGCAGCAGCTTGTTTGCACAGGTCACCATAAATCAGACAAAGGTTACTTTAAAGTATTTATTCAAACCCAATTTAACTGGTGATATTTATTTATTTGCTTTGTGTTGTTGGCAAAAAGCCCTTTAGCTGCTGAACAACTGAACTGAAGGCACAAAGCAAGAAAACAAGTTTCTTTCAACCTCTCAGGGTTTTTACCTGTGGTGTCTAGCGCACTTCCTAATTAAACCAACTTTGGATTCAAAGATTTCTGTTGTAGTCTGGCAGTATTAAAGGGAACATTTTATGCAAAATTCACTTTTTGCACATTTTTGTACTTCAGTTTGGGTCTCAACAGCTTCTAAAAACACCCCAAGTGACAAAAAACAAAACAAAAAAAAGAACAGTTTGAAGCCAATAAGGTAATGTTTTTTGGTTTCTGTAAAATTAACCGTTACTGTTGAATCACACAGTTATCTAGCAACCCCAGCCAGGCAAAACATATCGACAGACAAATGTGTTTTACTTTTATTTTAAATGCGAAATGTGTATATGGTTTGCACAGTTTTGGCTTAAAGGTGGTAGAACCAGTTGACCAAACTTGCTGGAACTTGGCTGGGGTTGCCAGGTAACGGGCTGGACTTTGCTGGGGTTGCCAGGTAACGGGCTGGACTT
>NW_015120093.1:0-1838 GCF_001443285.1 Poecilia latipinna
TCTTATATTATGTCTATGGTGTCCATTGCTGTTTCCTCAGACAACTTCTTCAGCTGACCCAAGCGTCAACAACTGGTGCATGTGGCACTGAGCGCCCTCTGCTGGCGAAACTCATTTTGCACTTTTAAATAAAGTGGATTCCAGCAGCAGTTTCTCATCATAAGAGACTTTGGACATAAAAATAAAATGGGGGGCTACTATTCATCTCGTTCATAGTGCCACGAATTTAGGAAAAGCTCCACCTAACTCCATGTTTCAATGTAAATTACAATTTGAGCAAACTGTTTCACATTCAGAGGAACCAGAGCAGTTTATGTGCAGCTAGTACTCGTATATGTGTAATGGAAAAACCACCTATTCACACGTCTTTCCTAAACGAATTGAGTTCCTCTATGTATGCCATTATACGACTGTTTGTTTGTCGGAGGTTTGCTCTACTTCCACATGGCGTCATGTTGATTGACCTAAGTATTCACTGTTAAAGCATCCAACAGGTATGTCGGAGCTATTGGCACATTAATGGAAACACTGCAATTGTTTCCATTAATTTCCATTTGTCAAAATTGTGTTGTTTTTTTTGACAAAGTTTTGCACTCATTTGTAATGGAAACACAGATAGTGTAAGGTACTTTGGAGTCCTCTGACTTGATAAAGTGCCACTCATTTACCACTTAGTAAACAAATATCCACACTATGCCCTCTACAAGAACAAAGACATTTTAAAGCTTTGAGTAAACACCACCATGGTTCAAGATTAATCAAGATTCAGACATAAAAGTTTATTGACTTACATGCAAATATAGCATTGGAAACAATATTTAATACTATATTATATGAACTATGTAAACAGTCTCACCTCCAAAAGGAGGTTTAAAAGTGAAGCCTAAAAGCACCAACTCAGTGCGATCTACCTGCTGCTGGCTGACCTTGTTGGTTCTCCAACAGAGTCCCCTGGAGCTGTTTGGTCGTTTTCTCCCAGACTACTGGCAGCTGTTTTTATTTAAAAAGTATTTGTACGCCTCCCAAACTGTACCAACAATAGCCTTTATCAGCCAGAGTTAGCAACTAGCTGTGGAGCATTTATACTGAAGCATTTCCTGCTGAGGGTGGTGCACAACAACGGTAATCATACAAGAACTCCAAGTTCAGACTAATACGACTCTACAATTACGCTGGAAAGATGAAAAGGCAGCAGCTTGTTTGCACAGGTCACCATAAATCAGACAAAGGTTACTTTAAAGTATTTATTCAAACCCAATTTAACTGGTGATATTTATTTATTTGCTTTGTGTTGTTGGCAAAAAGCCCTTTAGCTGCTGAACAACTGAACTGAAGGCACAAAGCAAGAAAACAAGTTTCTTTCAACCTCTCAGGGTTTTTACCTGTGGTGTCTAGCGCACTTCCTAATTAAACCAACTTTGGATTCAAAGATTTCTGTTGTAGTCTGGCAGTATTAAAGGGAACATTTTATGCAAAATTCACTTTTTGCACATTTTTGTACTTCAGTTTGGGTCTCAACAGCTTCTAAAAACACCCCAAGTGACAAAAAACAAAACAAAAAAAAGAACAGTTTGAAGCCAATAAGGTAATGTTTTTTGGTTTCTGTAAAATTAACCGTTACTGTTGAATCACACAGTTATCTAGCAACCCCAGCCAGGCAAAACATATCGACAGACAAATGTGTTTTACTTTTATTTTAAATGCGAAATGTGTATATGGTTTGCACAGTTTTGGCTTAAAGGTGGTAGAACCAGTTGACCAAACTTGCTGGAACTTGGCTGGGGTTGCCAGGTAACGGGCTGGACTTTGCTGGGGTTGCCAGGTAACGGGCTGGACTT
>NW_015120094.1:0-1837 GCF_001443285.1 Poecilia latipinna
ACCTCAAATAATAATATCAAAAGGACCATGAAGGGCTAAACTAAACTAAAACATGAAGCTAAATAAAATGAAAAGCAAACAAAACCCAAAAGCCCAGGGTAGAAGAGGAGCAAGCCTCTCCAACATGCTCTGCTTCTACAGCCTCCGCTACGGTCTTTCCATTATTTACCTCTCCTGGGGTAAATAATGAAAACAGTCTCTGTAACTTGCTCCCCCACTTGTTGATGGTTTTGCTGTATACAATTAGATTTCTGATTATATAATTGTTTACTTTAATCACATAAAATGTTTATTTAAAAATATAATCTATCACATGTATGTTTATTACATGAAATGTTTTAAATATCAAATTTTTACTTTAAATGTGATTAATTTCTTCACCTGTTTACATGCAACTTGAAGTGCTTGAATCAAACGATTCATGAATGTTTAATGCATTAAATTATTAAATGAGAGAAAACTGTACACATATTTCAACACAAATGGTTCATGTTCCTCTTCAGAGTCTGCAGCCTTGCTGAGCTCCTCTCCTGGCGTTTCCTCCTCAGCCTCTCCAACTTGCTCCTCTTCTGTTGCCTCTGCTACTCTGTTTTCATTATTTACCTCTTCTGGGGTAAATAATGAAATCAGACTCAGTAACCTGTTGATGGTTTTGCTGTATCGCCTCTTTAATTGACGCCCATGTCGGTCCGATGTTGTGGCGTTTACCTCGCAGTGACCCATATTCAGCACTGGAACCCAGTCTGGATTGAGCTCATCCGAAATACGTCGGTTTGCCTTTAAGAGGACATATCAGAACACACATCAGTACGAATACTGTAAATTTGATAACACTAGTAAAATAGTTTACTTCACAATAATGTAAGAACCTCGATGTCCACTGACAAAACTCGGACTATGCTACATAAACAATATTAGCCCGACCTAAACAAGGTTGACCCACTTAAATGAATTCAACATAAACGGAACATGAGTACACCCGGACAAAATCATAGCAAAATAAATTATGACACAACACTAACAAAGCGAATTTAGACACTCACCAGAATGGAAATGTCTGGAGCAAACTTGTAGGTATCTGGGGATTTTGGAGAACGTAATATCAGGACGTCTCAACCACTGACACCCAGGACATTCGCCTTCTTTTAGTTAGCTCCGTTAGCTTAGCCTCCTCTCGTTGTTTCCAAGCAGGAAAATAGTGAAACGAAAGTCCGTTTTCCATCTTTTTACCTTTTCAGTCGTGTGATCGGACATTACACCCAATAACGCAGCAAGTTCATCCCATAGCTAAAATATTTTAAGTAACTTGGATTAAAAAAATCTGCAAGACTGTTGTTTTTATGGGTTATGTTTATGGACCCAAAAGATCCAATATTAAATATTAAAAAAATATTTTAAAAAATATTAATAAAATGTATTACCTCAGATGATAATCACATTTGTTACCTGTAATGTTCAATTGCATAAAATTCTAGGACAGGATCTATTTCATTACATATTGACTTACCTGAAATATATTAAATACAACAAATATTTACTTAAACTATGTTCTATTTCATAAAATTTACTTGTAACCTTTATTGTTTAATTACACGTTAAATGTTTAAAGATGGGCTCCATCTACAGCAGTGAAGTCACGTTCCAAAGCTCTATTCAGGGTTGGTAGATAAGTAAGTATTCCCTGGACTTTCTAAGTGTGCTCTAAATTTGTAAAGTAATGAGTACTCCACAGTTTCTAAGTAATAATAAAAACTAAGTATTCCTATTCTGGAAGATTTTTTTTCTGAATTCTAAGTTCGTTCTAATTCCTTTTCTGGGTTGCAAAAGGAGTCTCTCT
>NW_015120095.1:0-1836 GCF_001443285.1 Poecilia latipinna
CAGTCTTTGGACGGCATTGAGAATCCACTTAACTTTTGCACCAAGGTCATACTGGTTAATAGTCACAGAGGCACAATATCGAGATAGATCCTGGTTGATGCCAATGGTTTTACTAGAGTACATTTTTGTCTGCTTACTTGTACTTTTACTAAAGTACATTGTTTGAGTACTTTCTCCACCACTGGTTGATGCATTGGTAAGATATCCATGGCGTGGGCTCCACACAGACCGACTGGTAATGAAGGATCTTAAAGTGGAGTGGCCACACAGGCCTCATCTCAAGGATTAAATCTTATCAGAACCAGAGGTCTTTTTCTGTTGCAACTTAGAAACAATTTGAGTTTTAATTTCGGACTTGAGTGGTCATTCTCTGGCATATACTGGAACCCACACTGGAAAAGGGATCCCAACTGGTTGTGCTCAGACGGCTTCTAGGAGACCAAAAGAAGTTAAAATTGTCCCAGCAAGGTCTGAGCTCCACATGCAGTAACTTTTTTTGATACTGGGTGTGGCAAAAGAATCACAATTTCATGATCACATATTTTTTTTACTTAATTAGGCATCTTAGTGGTCAGACCACATCCTAAGAGATAACATATAAAAGCAGGAAGAGCAGAGTGAAGGGCACATTCGTCTGCAGATCAAAGACACTGACAGGAGAAAATGTCATACCTGAGGGGGTTTGTTGCTTTCAACCTTGGTGCCGTTTTCCTTATTGCCAAATCCAGTAAGTAACATTTAGCTAAATACTATCATTCTCTTGTTCATAATTTTTTCCCTTAATCAAGGGTCTCCTTTGATGCTGTTGTGTGAAAAATTGTATCTGGATATCTTCCTGTGTTAGGTCATGGTTCTGAGATTATCAATGGGAACGAAGTGAAGCCACACTCCTTGCCTTTCATGGCTCTGCTGGAGATTCATAAACCAGATTGCGGAGGAACATTAATTAATTCCAAGTGGGTTCTGACTGCTGCGCACTGCGAAGGGTAAGAACAATTCTCATTTTTCTTATTTATATGCATTTGGCGTGCATTTCAAGTAGCATTAAAAATGGAAAATGCAATCTGCTGTTACATTGACTGATTTTGCCTTGCTCTCTCAACAAACTTAAATAATGTTTAGATGTAAAAGAAAACCAGCAGTCCACAGTTTCATTAGAATTAATTTTTTTTAATAATGTACATTTCTAAGTTCACGCAGCGGCTAGTCAGAGAAGCAATAATGCCAAATAGTTTTTGTTCTGTTTTGTATAAATAGATGTATCCTTCATTACTCAAAAGTATAGTTAATGTGGGTTGCAACTTCTCCATACCAATTGTGATGAAAAAAATATTAAAGATGATGTGTAATTCATTAGTTTTGGTATACAGCAGTAATAGATCTAGTGGAAAGAATGTTATATTAAAATAATTAATTACATCTACATAGTAAACCATTTCTATCTCATTATTGTGCAACCTCTAATCTGTAAGATCTTAAATTTACCATACTGGTACTATGTTATCGCTCTCTCAGCATGAGCATTGCATTCCTGGGAGTGCACTCCATCTCAAGCCACACTGAAGGAAAGTACAGGCAGATCCTCAGAGTGGCGAGGCGTTTTCCTCATCCTCATTATAATCCCTATACAGATGACAATGATGTCATGTTGCTCAAGGTAAGTTTGCTTTCCAAAAGGAATGATTTCATCTGTTTAAAATAACATTTCATACATAGGGGACATATTTAAAATTAAGACTCTACTTATATCAAGCTGATTCTTATTTCACAATTTACTTTCAATTAATTATCTTTCATTTACTGATGTCTTGAAACATCCATCCATTTTCTGTACAT
>NW_015120096.1:0-1836 GCF_001443285.1 Poecilia latipinna
ACTCTTATGTTGTGTTTTTGTATGTTTTTTATTACATGTTATTAAACGACTAAAATGTTTTGATGAAACCAGGAAGAACACCAGGAGGTCAGCTGGTTCTTTTGTTTCCTCATTAATTATTCACAGGGTGCTTAACCCTCTGGTGCATAGCGGTCACTACAGTGGACAGCTGTTTAAAAGTCATTGTTTCCTAAATGCAGTGGTTTCTATGGTGGAATTGCATATCAGTCCTTAGAATGCTCTCTACTGCTCCCCTCCATTGAGGTTAATTCAGTGGCAAGTTGTTGTAACTACAAGTTAATGTCATTGGAGTCCAAGATGGCTGGCAGACAGACACACTCGATGACCACTCCTGGAATATCCTCTCAATCCTTCTATTCTAGGAGAATCCTGGAGGTAAAAAAATATGCTGACATGCAGGAGTATCTAAGTAACAATATTATTAACTTAGTTTGGAAAATTTTATTTCACATAAGTAGGAAATTGTGATTAACCATGTGTCCAACACAGTGGACATCATGCATCGCTGACTATATTTTTAACATAAGTCATGTCGTTGATTTACCTTTCATTATACCTGTTTTGCTTGTAATTTAATTCATTTTGAGTATATCTATAACTTAGTTTTAAAAAATATGCTTTTTTTATGCAGATCAGTTGTAGTTTGTGTTAGTAAAATTATCATTTTCTCATACTTTTAGACCACAAGTGCAGCAAAGAATAAGGAACACTATAGAATAGTCAAGGAAATTCCCTCCGACTCCTCTGATGATGAGTATAGTGACAGCAGTGATGAGGAGTGGCTACCAGAGAACACTAGAAATATAGGAGATACGGATGATGAAGGAAATGCAGACAGTCAGGATGCTGAAAGTCAAGATGATGAGGGCCAGGATGATGAAGGACAGGTTGCAGAGGGAGGTCAGCAAGATGAGGGAACTGAGGAAAATGTCCACATGGTACCAACTCAGAGAAATGTTCACAAGGGCCATGCCCACAATCAACCCCGCAAATATGTCTGGAAAGTCCAAGACAATAACTTTGATGGAGACCTGCCACCTTTTCTAGGAGAAAGAAGGGTAAATGTTGATGGAAGAGAACCAATTGATTTCTTTAGGCATTTGTTTCCCTTAGATCTCATTGATGAGATAGTGCATAACACCAACATGTATGCGCTGCAGAAAGGGAAAGAAAATCTAGCAGTGACAAGCGAAGAAATGCAAATTTTTCTAGGGATCAACATGGTCATGGGGTACATTCGGTATCCTAGAACACGGATGTACTGGTCCAGTGAGGATGGCCTTCGTCTTGGAATAATTGCAGATGCTATGTCTGTAAACAGATATGAGCAAATTCTGAGTTATCTGCACTTTGTGGATAACTATACCTACCAACCAGCAAACACAGACAGGCTCTTCAAAATAGCACCAGTGCTAAGTACACTTCAGAAAACATTCCTGGCGGCAGCAAACCCTGAAGAATTCCAATCAATTGATGAGCAAATCATTCCATTCAAAGGCCAACTGTCAATCAAGCAATACATACCAAAAAAGCCCAATCCCTGGGGAGTGAAAGTGTGGGTCAGGGCAGGGTCCTCAGGTTATATGTACAGATTTGAAGTGTACCAGGGCTCAGCAATTAGGGGTCAGAGCAGTGGTTTGGGAATGGCTGGAGATGTAGTGATGCGCCTTTGTGGTGACATAAAACACAAAAACCACAAGGTGTTTTTTGACAACTTCTTCTGCAGCATTCCACTCCTTGAGGCCTTGAAAGACCTAGGCATCTATGGCACAGGTACATGCAGAGCAAACAGAGTGAAAGGAGCGAGTCAGAAAC
>NW_015120097.1:0-1836 GCF_001443285.1 Poecilia latipinna
GCAGGCTGTGGTCCCTGAGGACCAGAATCAAGAAACAGATCCAAACAAATGAGCTGGAGTTGGATTAAAGTGGACTGAACAGAACTGCTGTGAATGGGCCCTAAATGTCTCCCATGATATCATCAATATGTCATCTGCTCATCATTAACAGCTGAAACCATCAAAGCTCCTTAGCAACATTCTCACAGAACATTTCCTCTTGTTTTCATAAATAAACTGTTCAGTGGTGCCATGAGTAAATAAAAGGTCTGAAATCACATAGACATCATGACCATGTCGCCTGTGAGAAGAAGGACTTCAACTTGAAACTAATTTTCACACATTCGTCATGTTTCTATCTTCAATGCCTCTCTGTCAGAAACCATAATGATCTCAGTCTGTTGCTGATCACTCTGAACATTTACTGGTCAAATATTTTCTCTGCCTAAATTGACAAGATGTTGAATATAAAAGTTATATCCTTCAATCTTTTGCCCTTTCTGTATAAGTCTATAAATAAGTCTATGATCTCTGAACAGACTGACTGCATATTGAAACTTGGTTAGTTAAACCACTAACCATCAGTCAGTTTGAAGACGTGACATCATGCCAGTCAGAGGAAGTAAAGGCTGCATCTCTACCAGAATCAGTCAGACAGTTAGAAGACTGAGAACAAGAGACACACGATGGATGAATTCAGATGGATTACTACGTTTCTCTCACTGATCCTAACAATTACAGGTAAGGATACAGTTATAGTCATTGATTGGATTGGACAGGACCATTATTGTTAAACTGATTTTCCATCCATCCATTATCTGATACGCTTATCCCGCTGGGGTTGTGAGGGGTACTGGTGTCTATCTCCTGTAGTCATCAGGCGAGAGGCGGCTAAACTCCCTGACATGTCGCCAGACCATTGCAGGGCATAAACTGATTTTGTAAAGAAGAAATTTACTGATTTATATTTAATTTAAAAAAAAAAAACTTGCCTGATTATTTTTTTTTGGATAATTCAGATCTTTTTCCAAATGACATTTTTTTCTATGTTAATTATTGTGACACAAAGCTGCATTTTCCTGATTTTCTTTCTCTCATCTCCTCAGCAGCTGAACAAAGATCTCACTTTGTTGTTAGAGATGGAGATGAAGTCTCTCTGCCTGCTGAATGTTTTAGAAACCAGATGGAAACTTGTGATAAAACTACCTGGATATTCACTGGTCAAAGAAATACAATAACACTGTTTGAATGTGGGAAGATCCATAAAGATGCCAGGACTAAATCAGACAGACTGAGTGTTACATCAGACTGTTCACTGGTTATAAAGAAGATCTCAGTGGAGGATGTTGGTCTTTATGTCTGCAGACAGTTTAACTCATCAGGACATCAAGTAGCAGAATCTGCGGTTGATCTGTCTGTTGTTAACAGTGAGTATTTATATCATTATGTTTTCATTTTATGATACTTTTTACAACAGATACTGATACAATACAATGACTACAACTGATGTGATGAAGTCAGCATTAATGTTGTTACTGTATCAATATCTTCCTCTTCCTCAGTGACTGAACAGAAGATCAGTGATGAAACCATCCTGATCTGCTCTGTATCATCATTTGCTGGATGTCCTCAGTCAGTGAAGTGGCTGTATGATAACAAAGATGATGAAAATATCAAAACCATAACTCCTCCTCAGTCTGCCTGTTCAGACACTGTGAGCTTCACAACTTCTCCTCATGTTTCCACATCAAAACGTTCTGAGTTATTCAGATGTCAAGTTAAAACTCGAGGAGACATGAAGGAGTTTAGCTTCAGGATTTCACCTCTGAGAGAAAAAACAGGTGAGAAAATGATGAA
>NW_015120098.1:0-1835 GCF_001443285.1 Poecilia latipinna
GTGCCAAGGTCAGCCGAAGTCAGTGACAACACTAACCGGTATCCCCGAAAACAGTGGCACTAATGGCAGGTGTCAGAGGAAGTGCCAGTATGAGGTGCCGAGGTCAGCCAAAGTCAGCCGAAGGCAGTGACAACACTGGCAGCTAGCCCCGAAAACAGTGGCACTTGTGGCGCATAATGACACCTGCCACCGGAAGTGCCATTAGTAGGTGCGATGTCACGATTTGCGCCTGCTGTCTCTCAGGTGAGGACAGGTGCGGTGGGCCCAGGTTGTTGAGTAATGTTGATTTCAATGGTGAAACAAATAAAATCCAAGCAGCACAGAGGAATCAGTTGTTGTCAGACATAAAACAATATAAAAACAAAGTGAAAGAGCTTCAAACCACTTTAAAAAAAGTCATCAGAGACTCAAAACAGCAGATTGACAAGTTGTTGGCAGAAAAAAAAGCATGTGATATCTCAAATCCCAGCATGCAAAATGAAGATTGAAAAGTATCAAAATGAAGTGAAAAAACTTGAGATTGAGGTGTCCCGGATAAATAACAAAATCGGCATGAAGAACACTGACATTTTCAATGAAAAAGAGAAGTCCAGACTTCTTGAGAGCAAGATAAGATCTCTGGAAATGCAGCTGAAAGAGGGAGAGAAGGAAAGAAAAGCTATTGAGAAGAAACTTAAAAAAAAAAACTCCAATGGAGGAAGCAATAGATAGAACTAAGCTAGAGTTTAAAGCAAGGATCGATCTAACTTCCGGCGTATTAGCTGAGGAGAAAGAGCGAAACAAGGGATTAGTAAACCGTCTGTTGAAAAAAGATCGCCAGGTGAGCAAGCTCTTGGAGATACAGGCTAAACAGGAGAGAGAGGCAGTGGTTGTGAAAAAAGGTTTTGACCACGCAGTGTCTGATTTTATAATTAGAGACCTGAGGAAAGAAAATCAATCCTTAAATGGTCAAATAAAGGTACTAACCAAAAGCAGGGAGAAGGATCAACAACACATCAAAGAAGATACCAACCAAAGATCGAAATTGAGAGAACTGTACCTCAGTGAGAGGATGAAACACGAGAATTTCAAGGAATCCATGAAGAACAAAGTGGCTAAGGTAAGAGATTATATTGTTTTGGAAGGGCCTAAAGTTCAAAGCAAATTTGAGACACAAACCACCAATAAAACACTCGAACTTCTACCATCCACCACTGACAAAATAACCCGGCAGACTCCCAAAACACAGTCAATTAGCAATCAAAGAATTTTGATTCTTGGTGAAGGCAAGATACAGCCAGACTTTAAAGATGACTTCACAACAACCGGACACTTAAAGTATAAGCCAGAACCAAAAACGAAGCCTAAAATGCCACCTTTTAAACCGGCGGGCAGGCAGTATTTCTCCCAGAAACCGAGCGGGAAAACAGGCAACGGGCAACCTGGCAGGAAAGCCACCACAGATGGGAACAGTAAAGTTCCCGAATTATCGATTAAAGGCAACCGTATACTATGAGGTGTGAGTATAACATCCAAGAGGCATATACACCTGGTGGCCGGGCTTTAACCCTTGGAGCCCAGCTGGGCTTTTAATTCAGCATGTCACGAAAATCTAACATCTTACATTCATGGAGAGACAATCTGCCCTCTCCATACAAGAGAAAACTCCAGTTTTCTCTTGTATACAAGAAAATGACCTCCTACCAAGTCAATTGTTAAGATCAACCAAATTTAGATTCACTCATTAATTAATACTGTACTGTTCAGTACAGGGGTACTGTACTGAACATTGTTTCTTTCTTTAACACACTGTAAATGGGAAGGAAACTTTTTCTCCGGGTGCACCGGTTTTTCAG
>NW_015120099.1:0-1834 GCF_001443285.1 Poecilia latipinna
CTCTGGCAGCTGAAGGAGGAACAGCTTATCCTGCTCTCTCCCGTCCTTACTGATAACTTTGCCTGTGAATTATTTTTAAAGTCACAATTTTTATGGTTATATTTACATTATCGACATAATAACTGGATTACTTCAGACTTAAGGACTGGGAAATTTTTTCACTTTTATTTTTACCTTACTTTTCTTCATCTCCAAGTTGAGCTAGGGCAAAATGCCCCCGTCCGACCCCAAGGACATTAACAGTATTCTACAACGACTTCAGTTTTTAGAAACGAAGATTCAACGGCTGGAGGTGAACTTTGAGATCAACGCTACCTGTGGAAATGAAACAACTCTTCCTCAAATCAGCGGTGAGGTCGTACACCCTGCACCAAGCAGCTCACCCTGGATCGCTCAGGGCGCCAAGCCAAAACAAAAGTCTCACACTGCAGATCCCATGAGACGACTAACAGGGAGAACACCTCACCTGGACGAAACAGCGTGGCCGACTCTGAGCCGAAACCCACCTTCAACTTCAACACCTGCTCCGCCAAAGAACAGCAAACAAGCAGCTGGAACCAAAACGGCTCCACCGACCCCGCTCCCAAGGACAAAGCGACCAGCCCAAGCCTCAAAATATTCCGACTCCGTGGGAATCCCACTGAAAAACAGATTTTCTGCACTCCAGCCTGAGCCTCTGAGTGAAAACCCATCTTCAAACATCAACAATGAGGCGAGACCAGCACATCCACCCTACAAAGCTCCGAAGGACAAAATGACCACCAGGAAAACGAAAGGTATGCAAAGAGTGCTTATTGTTGGAGATGAGACAGTAAATGGAATCAGTCATGTTTGCAATCCCAAGAAAACCAGAGTGGTTTCTTTTCTTGGTGACACTGTATCTGATTTGACTCGCAAAGTGCTCTCTCTAACCGCTGATCAGCCAAACATGGAGACTTTAGTTGTGCATGTTGGAGCCAACGATCTGGCAAAGCAAAAATCGGAGATTCTAAAAAAGGACTTTAATATTCTTCTGGACACTATGGGAAAATTAAAAATGAAGTTATTTCTCAGCGGTCCAATTCCATCGCCTCAATGGGGAGACGAAAAACATTCCAGGCTGGGCATGATAAACAAATGGCTGATTAAAACCTGCTCTGCCAGCTCAGTGACCTTCATCGATAACCTCTGGATCTACTGGCAGCGTTTTCACCTCTTTGGAAGAGGAGGACGCAATCTTAACAAACATGGGATAAGGCTGCTCACTGCAAACATTTTTCATTTTATCAACAAGAACAGCAATGTGACCATCTCTTCAGAAGAACAGGCTCAAGGATGTCTGACTAGGATGGAACCCTCCGCTTATCAAGAACAAACTATTCCAATACAAACTGATAAAACATCGACTGGTGACAGATTGACCGGTTCCCCTCCTCCATCCCCCATTCCTCTCTGCTCCTACACTCACTCACAAGAACAAAGTTTCCCAGGAAGTCAATCACTAAAGAGAGTCGGGCTGCACCTGAGCCGCCTGAAGATGCTGGTGGAGGATCCGGGTCAGAGAGGAGGACGGACAGACTCCTCCTCCTCCCAGCAGGATAGTATGGATCAACAGGTTCGCCTCGGCACGACTCTCCTTAGCACGACTCTCCTTAGCACTAACATAGCAGACCTCACTTCATCTAAACAACCTGCCTCTGACCTCCCTGAGGATCCGGCACTCTGCGTTTCTGAGGTCTGAGACCGGGGTCCAGATATTATTTTTACAACCGTCTTCCACCAGAATGTGTCTGGCCCCCCGACATTTCATAGCAGGACATTACCTGTCCGGATCACTAGAAGAAAAGTTAGAAAA
>NW_015120100.1:0-1830 GCF_001443285.1 Poecilia latipinna
ATGAGTTGTGCGTGTGTAAAAAGATTTGTGTATGTGTAAAAATATCTATGTGTGTGTAATACTCGATTTGTAAAACTTAAAAATAAAAGAAACCTTCTCCTACGCCTATACATGTTGAAAAACTACACACAAATCACCTGGTACACACACACAAAACTGCATTTACACACAGATCCGGTTATGAGTGCACAACTATTTTTGAGACTCATTTCACGCTTCGGTGAAGCTCCCAGATTTGTGTGTAGATGGTGCGTTTACATGCTAGTAAAAGCTGGGACATCTGAGTTTTGCTCTGAGTCTAGTGTTTTTATCCTCCGACATTTCTCACTGTGCTTGTGCCGAAGTGGCAAATAGTGGAAGTGGAAAACGGAATATATCAGCACTTCCTTTTAATATCCTAAAATTATTTACAGACATATTGTGCGTTTTTGAGCGGTACAGGAGACCAAGTGGTCTGAAAAAGGACCACTGGGTGGCGGAATGGTTCGCTGACCGGAAAAATAGCCAGGTAAACCCAGAAGCAAGATGGAGCGTCCCGGTGGTCTCTCCTCTGAAGTAGGAGCTAAACCTGCAGGCTTTGCCCTCCGATTATAATAAGACATGGAGTAATTATAACTGATTTCAGGTTACGTTTTATATGTCTGGAATTTTGATACTCTGCCCTACTCATATGTTTCTGTTAGCGGGAGCTAATGTTTATGTCAGCTATGCTACTTTAGCTGTTGGGAGCTAAGTCCGTGTATTTTTATTGTCTCATTCTGCACAGTTTGAATCTTTAATCCATAAAATGATCTCTGTGTGGTTCTTACAGTATCTGTTTTGCCCAAAAGTTTCCAGTCACATTTCTAAGTCAAGTTGCTGACTGATATTTGTATCTATTTGTGAGATATTCTGATTTGCCTTTTACTTTATTCACTAAGTGAATATAATTAAGTGAAATAAATTGCCTTTCGATTCTAGTTTATTGACTTTCTGTGTATAAATAACATTTTATATTTATCTCTACACAGGATGAAACGGCTGACTGATGGATCGGATTCTGGTGTTATTTCACTTTCTGGAGGATCAGGATCTTTCAGATCTCATCTACCTTCTGATCCGATGGAGCTGCTGCAGGAACACACTGATCCTCTAACAGGATCCTCAGATCCAGGCATCGATGTCTGGTGTCCTGCAACATTTAGAAACATCCTGGTCGGGGGGGCGCTAGAGCGCTGCAATGGAGTAGGCGCTTTTTTGTGAGGCTCCGTGATATCTCCTCAAATTTTGTTTTTAATATAACACACCTGGTACTTTCTACTATATTGTTTTATTTCAAGTGAGTGGGTTTACTTTTCTTTTACTTTTTATTTTTCAAAATGGGGAAGAAGGACGGCGCACAGCGTGAGACAGCTCAGCCGAGCTCCGGAGCTAGCAACGAAGCTATTCTAGCTGCTGTTACAGCCCAGGGTCTGCAAGTCGCTAAACTTTTCGATCTTATTGATGACCTTATCGATGGAGGGTCGTTTCAACGCTATTGAAGCTTCTCTCGCTGCCGTGCAAAAACAACAACGGGAGATGGAGAGCCGAGGTGTCACCATTGATGAAGCCATGTCATCTGCTGATGGCCGCATCTCGGCCCTCGAGGCCTCCTGTGATGAGCTCCGGGAAGCTAACGCCCTGTTGAAGGTAAAGCTAAGTGATCTGGAAGGTCAGTCCCGCAGGTGCAACATAAGAGTGCTCGGCATCAAAGAAGGCGAGGAACAGGGTCGCCCTACTGACTTTATTTCACGGCTGTTACCGGAGGTATTCGGGAAGGATAACTTTGTCAAGCCCATCAAGATTGACCGT
>NW_015120101.1:0-1829 GCF_001443285.1 Poecilia latipinna
ATTCGGCTCCCATTTAAAGCAGAACTTACAAATACACACAAGGGGGTTACGTCACAGGCATCAGGCAAAATATGTTACACCAGTTAAATGAAAGGTAAATAAATAGCCAAACACTCAAATATGAAATTATGTTGACCTTTTGCAACCATGATTTATTACAAAAAAACACGAACTAAGAAAATAATAATAGTTATCCGGATAATAGTTATCCTGTTAGTACTCTCTCAAAATAAATTTAGGATAGGTTTAATCCACTTAGTTCATGTTAGTAAAGAAACCCAAATGGTTAAACGTCCAAATATTCTTGATCCTTTTTAATACGAATATTGTCCACAAACGAGTTCCATATCATGGGAGAATATCTCCTTTTTAATCCAAGGTCCCAATCCAAACGAAAAATCCCAAGCGTCAAAAACCTCCCCCCAAAAAATGAGAAAAAGGAGTGGTACCACCCAAAAATCCCCAAAAAGAAACGTAAAGTCCAGATCTCACCGGGAATGTCTTTCTTCCCCCCCCTCGCTCCGTCGGCGTCCTCTGGCCAATTGGCGTCCTCCTGCACCTGGCGGCGTTCCCTGTGCACAAGCTCTAATCCAGCTCCTAAAGCGCACGATCCGCGGCGCTGGGGCGAACTTTCATATTCCGTTTTATCTCCTTTCTTTGATTTATTATTTGTTCTAAACGTTCAATTAATTCAAGTCTCGCGCTGCACGGATCTGACGGTGAGCGTCTTCCACTCTGATTGCGCCGCCCCGCGCCGACGCACACGCCCCTTTTTATACACTAAATCTCAGCCACACCTAAAAATCAGCATGACCTGCCCAAAAATCAGTTTTAAAAGTGGAAACTCTGAATAATTTTACAAAGAAATAACAGCAACTGTTATACCAATCAGATGATACATTTTCTCTTCAATGTATTTTATACAGGAAAAAAAACAAACAAACATAGTGGTTATGTTACAACTTCATCCAGGTTTAATAAACAAACATCATGTATTTTATAGTTTCACCACCAGATAAAGACAAAACTCCAATCAATGAAGAGTCCAGTTGGTTCCACATTAAAACAGGTTCTGGTTCCATTGGAGCTGAACAGAACCTGGATCAGCAGAATAACAGCAGCAGAGAGTTTCTGTTCAAACTGGGAGTCGTGATCATGGTTCATGTTTTCACATGTCAGGAGATAAAATGTTTTTCTGACTCAGTCAGACCAGATTCCTCAACAAGACCCAACATGAAACTCTGAGTTTTGGCTCATTTCTCCTCATGATACTTTCAGTTTGACCTAAACTGTTCAGGTGGCACCAGTCTGGTTCTACTGCGGTTCTGTTGGGTTTCAGTTTGTTGTTCAGATGTTCTTCTGCAACTATTTGGATCGTTTGCACAAACTGTAAGTTTGATTTGTTTCCTATGTGAACTTTGTCTCCAGGAACTTGTTTCTATTTGATGTTTGGTGAACAAATTCACTTCTGATTTCAGCTCAAAGTTTAATCTCTCTGATGCTTGAAGGTTAATCTAAAGATTATTAGATTACTGATGAACTGGAATCTAACAACAGTGGATGTTTCTGTATTTTCTTCTCTGAACTAATTCTTTTCTATTTTATAGAATCAAACTCTGGTCTGCATTATTAAATTCAGAAACATTTTCCTGCTGCTTCCTTTCAAAAAGAAATATTAAAATATATTTGATTCAGTCAGATTATTAAATATTTAATCTTGATGGAACAGATAATCCACTTACAGAGTTTAATGATTGTGAACAAACATAGTTCCTGATCTTCAGTCCGAATGAAGTTCAAGTCAGTGAATGTAAATGTTGCTCCATGTC
>NW_015120101.1:6943-8144 GCF_001443285.1 Poecilia latipinna
GCGGTGGGAGTTCGCCTGAGAATCGGTGGATCATCAGATCGGTTCTGGTCGACCCGCCTCGTCGTTTGGGTCGGTCAGACACTTCACCTCCTTCCTGCTGGTGTTGGTCAGAAGGGCCGATGTGTGAATGTGTCCTTTGATATATAAACAACATTATAAGTAAAATTCATTATTAAAAAATAAACCAAAATATCAGCATTCTTTTCTCTAAAATGATTTTTTCAGTCTAGTTTTTAGATCCTAGATATAAATCAGCAAAATTAGTATTTTTGTCCAATTAGTAATTTTAGGATAATTAACTGTAGGCAATATTACAGAATTTTTTGATTAATTTTACAACTTCTAATATTTTCACAATAAATTTCTGTGTTTTTTATATTTAATAACTGTAAAAATTATGTGAAATTCATGTTTCTTGAGTTTTGGTAATTCCATGTATTTTCTACTGTATTATAATGTTTTGGATGTTACAGTCTGTAACTAATGGTATTTTTTTATTACTTTAAATTGTACAGATATTTTTTACAGTGTACATCAGCAGGTGAGCTCCTCCTCCTCCTCACCTGGATCAGCTGATCACCTGGAGCGTCTCCGTTTTGTGACCCAGACGTCTCAGCAGCAGGTCCAGTGAGTAAACACACTTTATGTAAAACTGGTTCTGACCCGTTTTCAGGCTTTTCTCTGTTTCCGGGTCAGAGAAGCCAGAACAGACCGAACCTTTCAGTCAGTTTGAACTAATCTGAGCAGCAACTTCCGCTGTTTAAATATAATCTGTGTTTGTGTAAAAGTGGTTTAATGTCAGATTTATTATCGCGCTGCTGTCATTTAACGCTCTGAATAGAAAGTTTGTCACTTTTCCTCTGGAAATAAACGACTTTAAGTTTCGACGCCTGTCAGACAGCGTCCTGTTGGACGTTATGATCTCAATGTTGATCAACAGGTTTGTTGAGACAGTAGAGGATCATGGGAAATGTAGTTGAACTCCTCTGACTGCAGAACCTTTTAATATAGAAACACTGAAAGTTTTTTAACTTTATAGTTAAAATCTGAACTATTAACTGTAAATATTTATTCCACAAATCAAATGAGGATTTTTGACGCTTCTGTTATGATGAAAACACAAAAGTCATGTTACTGAGTGAAACAGAAACTGAAACTAACTTTGTTCTTCAGGGTCCATTTTGAGACGGAGGACAGAAAT
>NW_015120102.1:0-1829 GCF_001443285.1 Poecilia latipinna
TTAGATTGTTCTTGAAAAACTAATCACTCACGGCTGTACAGTGAACTCACTGAGTTTTTTTTTTTTTTTTTTTACAGCTGACAGCTGCTCCTCTCTCTTGCAGGTACTGCGAACCCCGGCTAAATCTTTTAGGGGTACGCAGCACCCTACCGTACCCCCTTACTTTCACCCCTGGTTATTCTTGCATGTCTAGAGTTTAGGATTACCTTTCTTTAGTAGTTCCAGTTAAATTATTAAGTCCTTCTAGCTTCCCCTGTAGTGTTTCTAGTTTTCTTATTTTGTCACTTTAGGTTTAGTCTTTTTGTCCATCTTTCTTTAGTCATTCTAGATAGGTTATTTCTTTGTTTAGATCAGTGGTTCTTAACCTGGGCTCGGTCTAACCCCAGGGGTTCGGCGGATCCTCTGCCACGGAGGTAAAGACACACTAATGTAAAGTCGTGATGACGCCCCGCTTTGCCATCAGTTGCTGCAGAGGATCACGTTACATTGCTGAGCCAATCAGAGCTGCGGAGGAGCAGTGATTGAAGGAGCTCCACTCTCAGCATGGATTTGAATTTGTGTCTTTAATTACTTCAGCAAAACTCAGTTTTTACCAAATAGACCCTTTTCACAGTGACGTCAGACAATGGCCGCCATAACTCGAAGCGGTGTATCTTTACTTCCGGTGTGATTTTGCCTCGGGAAACCTGACTGAAAAATTCATGGATACTCATAATCTTAAGGATATAATAAAAAGTAAGGTTAATAACAACAGCATTTAAGTGTTAGATAACCGTTATTACTCATTGTCAATCCACCATTCTCTCACTCTGTATAAAATAAACAGCCTCCGATCGGAGAGTAAACCAGCTAGCAGCAGCTTTAGCCACAGTTAGGAAACATATACACTGCTGCCTGCTAGTGCTGTAATGTTAAAAGTTTCACTAAAATCACTGACATCTTCCAACACTGTTTAGAAAAGCATTTTAAATATTGACTTAAGCGCTATCTGCCAAATAATTTACATATTCTGATGTGATTCATAATTTCTCCATTTGTTTTGTTGTCCATCTTTCTCAACAGTAGCCTACCTAACAACCTACCATATCTGGGATGGTCTTGTTCCTCTGTCCATGGCAGGTTCAGTCAATCAGCTGCAGGACATCTGCTGCCTAACGTCAACCTATCATGGGCCTCTTGATTTAAAACCAGACAAACCAGTACAGAGCCTCCATGCTCCTGCAAGCCACACTTCTTAGATGAACATTCATTACTGCAAGCAGCTGTTAGAAATGAAATCTTTGTGTATCTATCCTGTAATTAATATCTATATGTATCTATTAATAAATGAATTGATGTGAAGAGTTCTGTAAAAAACTATTGTTAATAGCTTCTCTTGAGTAATCTACATATGTGCAACTATTACATTTAAATTGCTTCTTTTTGTAAATTTTACACATCTGGCAACGAAATATGTGGATGAGAGGAAATGCTAAAATTAAAGCTGCTATTGTGGACCAAAGACAAGGTTTGTGGCTGTTTCTTTAAAACATCTATTTAATAATTATATTAAACTACATGGTTACTACATTACACAAACAATTACCACAGTTAACAATTTAAGTCATTGATAGAGAAAATTTATTTACAAACGGTATATTTTTATTTTAACAGTATGTACTCAGGGTTTACAACTTAAGAAGACATTCATGTAGGGTCCTTGGCGGGTGCCAGTCTGCAGTGAACTGGTGGATGACAGAGGTAATGTTATACTGTAGTGAGCAGTTTGAAGCAGCAGTCCCACCATGTGATCCACAGGGCTTCCCCAGCTGAGCACAAACTTCATGCAC
>NW_015120103.1:0-1828 GCF_001443285.1 Poecilia latipinna
TCCAACTTCCTCCCTGTTGCATGTCGACATGCATTGGTGTATTAATGTATATCTGTGAGTGAATGTGGCTCTGCTGTATTTTTGTTCTAGTTTCTGGTGCACATACCTTAGTACGTTTGAAATAAGACTAAGCTAACATACAAATAACTTTTCAGCAATAAAAAAGACATAGGAGCTTAGTTTAAGTCAATAATTATTTAATATTGATGAAGAGGTATTAAGTATTAGTAAAATAATATTTTTTCATCAATATTAAGAAATTATTGACCTTAGAAATGCTCCTGTTTTTTTTTTTTTGTTGTTGTTTTTTTTGCTGAAATTTTATTTGTAAGTTAACATTTTGTCTAAAATCCTGCAAAAAATACTTGGTAAAATTTTGTGGTTTTTACAGTGTAAGATTTGAACACTGTGGAGCGCATTCTCTAAAGCTGTTTTGCAGAGAACGTGCACAGCTGGAAATATACATGACATGACGCTGAGCTGCAGAGATCCACATCTAAGGCGGGAAAATTAGTTTATAGTAGAACAATTAGTAAATATGACATTTATGGAAGAGTGTGGAGAAACTCGTCTTTGCGCCGTTCAGAGCCGCTACGTAGCAAACGTGTCTTAATGTGCTCTGGTCAGATGAGACCAAAATTAAACTTTCTGGCTGAAAAGCAAAAATAATCATTGTGGCAGAAAACATTGGAAATATGGCAGTGACAACTTCATGTATTTGAGAAGCTTTTCTTCTTCGAGATCCACAATGGATCGCTAAGAATTTCATTTGGAGACATCAAAACAATAACTAAAAAAATTGGACAGAATGAGTGGGTTTTCTTCACTTCATAATAATAATTTTGTGGTTTTGGTTTCTGTTTGTTATGCGACACAATGGGAAAAACTTAGAGTATTAATCATTTTGCATAATGCCACAAACAGACGGTTAACTTTAACTGTACCGTTGGGTTTGCTGCTGCAGAACGTGTCAGATGGGAAGCAGTTCCTGTAATTTGAAGCACACAGATTCACATAAATAACTGCAGATGTCATGGGGATAATCAGAAGAATATCCAGCATTACTCTTGCAGGAGGAGAGCAGCTTTAGTTGAAGTCTGCACACGAGAAAACTCAGAGCAAGAATCCCAACGACAGAAACCGCCAGCGCCGCACTCAGACAGGACACCAGGATGGACGGACCACTGGAGGAATCTGAGAAGATGAAGAACAATAGTTGTGAATTTTACCTAAATTTGTCGACGTCAACATAACATAACCAATGGCTCTTTTCAAAAGGAGATATTTAGTTTTTCTTTCTGAGTCACTTGCCGACTATCTGAACCACTGTTCTGTCTCCTGAGACAGTCGACCCACAGGAGGTCAGAGTGCAGTAGTACGTCCCAACATCGGATGATGTTACGGACTTTAATTCCAGGTTGGAAGTGCAGCGTGTCCTCAGGGGGTTTTCGTCTGTGCTTCTCACGCAGCGTACGTCGCTGGAGCACCAGACCGCACGCTGAGATGCGTCATCTCTGAACCAGCACAGCCTCTGCTCTCCCGTACATCGCTCAGGGAACACGTCACAGGTCAGATTTACAGATTCTCCCAATCCAATGGACTTCAGCGCCAGTCGATGGACGCTGGGGTTCATGTTGTTATTCCTGACATGAAGGAAAACTCCTTGTCCAAATTCAGTGGTTCCAAACTCTAAGACCCCACAGTAGTATGTCCCTGAATCTTCCGGCTGAAGGTTTGTGATCATCAGATTGTTGACGCCATCTTGGATCTGTGCAGCAACTTGAAATCTTCCTTGAAAAGCGGGGCGGACGTCAGCTTTTGGGCTGTG
>NW_015120104.1:0-1827 GCF_001443285.1 Poecilia latipinna
CATCTAAGAAAAAAAAAAATAATAATAATAATAATTTAGGTCCCCCCCCCCAAATTTGTTAGAACAATGGTTCAGTCCAAAGTATAGGCAGAGCAACAGCAGTGCTGAATGGCACAGGCTCAGTTGGAGCCAGTGAAGTGAGGAGTTAGCTGTTGCTGTAGCTCTGCTGCACAAACAAAAATTCCTCCATTAAGTAAAAACTTAAAGCAAAAGACATGTAACACATTTTATTTACTTTCACTGCTCAATAGAAAGAAGCACATTAACAAAAAATCATACTGCAGTTCGTTACTTAATTACTTTGGCAAAATTATGATAAACTACCTTGTTATGCCTTGGAAATCAAAACTAGTAAAACTGCTACATTGCTTTCATAGTCTTAGCTCCTTTTTCTGTCGAAGGTAGCCAATATTTCAATTATATTTAGCTCTCTATCTCTTACTTTAATAAGAGTTTGAAATGGGAGGTAGCGGCTGAGCATTACCACTAGCCGACAGCTCTGTATGGGAGCCGAGAGCAGAGGGGCAAACAAAATAAAGTATGCCTTTATTTCTTACCATCTTCAATGTTGAGCCTTTAAAACCACAAAATAAAATCTGAATGTTTTTCTAGAAAACTCTGGTTCTAGAAAATTTAAGTTATACTTCCCAAATATTCAATTTCAACATATTTATAGGTTCTCAGCCATCCAGGACATGAACCAGGCCATTATATCTGTCCCCCGCAGCCCCCCAAAGTAAAAAATAAAATAAAAGTTTAAAGCAACTTCAGTTATCATTTAAATAACACATGACTTTTATTGAGAACCACTGCAATAAATCAATATGTATGAGGAATTTTATTAAGTGGAGTGACTTATTAAAACTTGCTTTTATTTAGTGCCTTAAATTTTTGTAAAGGTGTAGCAGAGATTAAATTGGTGACGCTGAACCAAACTCATATCTAAGCAACATTTGAATCTTAGTTTGACTTCTATGGGTCTCAGCAGGTTGTTTACTGCAGCCGAGAACAACACTTTTGTTATTCATTGCAACTTACTAGTTATTTTTGATGGTGCAGCTTGAACAGACACAAAAAAAAATTAAGCCACATTTGACATTACATTTTACTGTAACTTTGCCGACACCGCCAAAATTGCTCTTAAAAAATTTCCACCTTTCTGTTCAGATGAAGCTGTTTCTCTCCACTGCTGCTCTATGATTTATCAGAATCATGCTGGATTCCTTGACAACTTCCAGTCAGTTGAATTGTGCAGAAATAACCTTGTCTGCCATGATTCTATAAACTTGGATTTGTCTTGACAGAAAACCTGCTGAGCCTGGTGGTCTGTGCGCCAGGGCCGTCCACCTGCTGCCCACTTTGTTTTAGTAAAAATGTTAAGTTGACAGGAAATCATATCATCAGTGAACATATGATGTTGTTCACACAATGAAATGAATGCACAAGTGTTTGGGAACTAATCATTCCACTTCCGATTCATAATTACAGTTTGTTACTAAATCATACTGGTGCCAACAACAGCTGCTAAAGCTGACCTGAGATGTTCATCTGGTAAAATAGTCAGTGGCTTCAATCCTGCACATAGTAAAACAAAAGCTGGAGCTGTGCTGATGTAGCAGGCGAAGCATTCTGGGAAATCTGGTCTCCTATTGAGCGTTTCCCTCTGTGCTGTGCTGGACAACGCTTCACATTAGTGAACAGAGTGAGACTGCCAGAACAGACCAACAAGTAGACAGCAGCCTGTAGAGCACCTTCTGACAACAGGCTCAGTCTGCAGACAGAACTCAGTCTCAGCTGTAAAAGTGCCTGAAGAAGCTTCAGAAGTTA
>NW_015120105.1:0-1826 GCF_001443285.1 Poecilia latipinna
GAGAAATTATATTAACCAAAGAATATCATGAATATGTGTGAATGTATTCCAATTTAAGTTGGGCTGCATCGATTGCAGTTTTCTAGCTGATTGTCGATTACCGATCTTTAAAAAGCCTGACCTATGGATTTTGACTTTGGCCGATACCAGTTTTTTGTCTGAAATGTTACTAAATGTAGTAAGAAAGTTGCTGAGTTGGCAACAGTGAGATGAATATTAACAGCAAACGTCATGGTTGCCGGTCTATCAGTCAAACGTCTCTCACTGCAGAGCAGAAGAGGACAGTGGTTGATTTTTAGATCTTTGCTGCATAAATAAGATCAGTGGATAAAATCGGCTTCACATGTAAGTATCGGCCGATCACAGATCTCCCAAAATTAAGAAAATAATCGGCCAGCTGAAGCACATCTAATCTTAAGTCCAGAGCATGTTAGTTTTTTTCCTGCTTTTACTATCACTGAATGATATTTGAAAGAGGATTTAACATAAACAGCACTGTCAGACATGCAGTAAGTTTAAAGCAGGTGAGCGAATGATCTAATCATCTCACTGTTGCATCAATCCGTATTATTAGCAGAAATAAAGAGCCCAAAACCAAATTTTGCTTAGAGCCCCATGGAGGCTTGGGCCGAGATTCTGTCAGATCGTTCTGACAAACTTGTGGCTGTTTCAATGATCATCACCTGCTTTTATTTAATCAGCAACATGAATCATGATGTAGAAGTTAGATCATCATACACTTTGTTATTAACAGCTTAATGACATCCTGACTTAGCAGTTAACTAGTCAGACCATCATCAAGGAACAGGGAGGCGTGTTTGTAGTTGTCTGCAACTGCTTTAAATATACTTTGAAACAATGCATGTATATGTAAACGGGTCGTATTCCTCTTTTGCTAGAATTACACAAAATGTTTTTTGTTTTTTTTTGTATTGTACCTTACCTGACTGAAACACCCTTAAATACTGTTATTGTTTTAAACGTGTAACTTTAAAATTTTAAGCCCCTCCTCTTTATTTCTTTTTCTGTGGTACTGTCTTTAAATTGTTTGTCCCCTTTAGACTGACCACTTCTGTCATGTTGGAGAGGATTTGGAGCAGCAGCCCATGACACATTGTTTTCTGTTTGTTGTTCTCGTCAGAAATAAATCTAGAAACCAGCAATTACAAAGAAATCCCGAATCACGGCCTAATTTTTAAATAAAATCTCCACAGCACAGAAAGGATCTGGTTACATATTTTATCATTAAAAACAATTTGACTTATTTTTTGTAGTGTCTTGTCACGTTTGATGATCTGGCAGCTTCATCATGTCGTCACATGACTAAGAAAGCGCAGCCTGATTGGCTGGGTGTTGGACGTCACCATCCATTTTTAATGTCTGTGACCTGAAATAACCTTCCCTTTTTTTTACAATGAATTTTTAGATGCTGATATCTGCTAAGTTTTGAAGAACATTTTAAACATCTTTAATTAAGAATTTAATGTGTGTAAAACTGTTATCATATAATTGTTTTATTTATTCAGGTTGCTGAAAAGTATAAAGGATTATATTAGAATAAAAATAAGCACCAATACTGAGCATAGAGTTTACTTTCTGTCTCATATCTGCTGCTGCAGGAGATCTGGAAACGACAGAATGGATAACCAGATTTTTGTTAAGACATTAACGGGGAGGACTTTAACGATAAACCTCGGCAACACAGAGGAAGAGATGCAGAGCGTAACCGTGGGTCAGCTGAAGACAAAGATATTTCAGATGGAAGGAATCCCAGGTAAACTCACTGTGACTTTTCAGGCAAAACAGCCCAATGATCATTTACCACA
>NW_015120106.1:0-1825 GCF_001443285.1 Poecilia latipinna
CTTAGGTAAGTTTTAAGTTTAGCAATAAGGCCTTAGTCACCTCCGCTCTCCCATCAGTTCCTCTTTCCCCCTGACCTTTCACCTACCATCTACCTCCAACACAACATCAGTGACCTTTAGTTACAGTTAAACATTTCACCACATTTCAAGTTCAATGTCAAAATCACATTTATAACCTTTTAGTTTCTCTGATTTAGCATTCATTTATAATTTTATAATAACCATTACTTATTAGTTACTCTTATTATAATCATGATGTGAGTTATTACAGACATTTCTGAAAATAAACCAAGAATAATCCATTATTCTAATTATTTGATACCAAAGTCACAGTTACTTCTTTCACCTTTAAGTACTTCCATAAGTATAAGAGTAAATATTCTTATAATCAAACCAACATCAACCACTGGTTAAACCAATATTAATTATTAACTTAATCATAAGTTATCATTATTAATTTAAGTATTTCACTCTGGGTTTTATCCAATTACTCAAAATGTTTAGATTTTATTCTTTAAACCTTTAATGCCCCGAATAAGCAGTCTGAACTATTTTTAATCACTGCAGGCTGGAAACTTCCTCTTTCTCCAGGAAACCTGCTCTTCCCGTTTCATAACTCTCTTTCTGCCTGACTATGATTTTTTATGATTAAATAGAAAAAAGTAGAATTAAAGCAAAGTTTGCAGGACACAATAACAACACACACAACCAGATTAATTTTTTACAGTCTGACTCTACTGTTGGGTCTTGATGTCACCTGTGTAATCAGTTTTAAAGATAACTTTATTTATTGTTATTAAACTAAAATCTCCAGCATGGGGAAGTGGGATGAGCTCGACTTTTCTCGACACCCCCTCCTCGAGGTCGGACCTTTCACATGCTGGGAACCCAACACCCTCCTGCAGGTCTGCGTCGTCATCCTCTGGAAAGAGAAGATGGTCCTGTGGAATGTGAAGATGCAGATCCTCTGTTGTCACCAAGGACTCAGCAGCTTGTGATGTGAAGATGCAGATCCTCAGTCGTCACCAAGGCCACAGCAGCTTGTGAAGATGAAGATTCTCAAACTCCACTGCTCTTTGACACCCCCTCCTCGGAGTTTTGATGTCTCCCAGGAAGTGACGAATGTCGAAGAGAACCCAGGTCGCTCTGATCCTCAGCTGGATGAACTGTCGGTTCTTCAGGATGTGGAATATCCTTAGGGACAGGTTGATGAGCTGACGGGCTGAGGCAGAAAGCCTCCAAAAAAAAAAAATCTGGAAGTTCAGCAGAACAAAGCAAAAAGCATAAGCAGCATGACGCTTTATCCACAATCGTAATCCTTTTCCGTCGCTGGAGGTCATTAAGGGGTACTGGAGTTGTCGGAGGCATCAGAAGTTGTTCAGGTCCTGGGAGGAAACTGTTGACCCTTCCCCTTCCAGGTGTTCAATGCTTTGTTGCAGGATTGATCTTGGTGGTTGTCTATGATGCCACTCCTTCCTCACGACTTCAGTCCCTTTTCCAGTTTAATCCATCCGTTTGTGACAGGAGTTCTTCTTTAGCATAATCCAATTTCTTCAGGGCCCTCCCAGTCAAAGCCTTGAAGTTGTTCTTTGAATGGCAATCATCCTGTAATAGTGGAAAATCTAACACAGGATGGCATGTTGCTTGATTCTTGCAATGTTCTGGTTCGCTTTAGCTAAGAACTGGCTTGAGCACTGACCTTGTGGACCCCTTTCTTCATTAGTAGTACTGTTTTCCAGTGCAGTACTTGCTTCACAAAATTAATTCCATTGAATTTCAGCTTGATCACCGTGACTATAGGCCGATCTTGAGCTTTAATCCAAAC
>NW_015120107.1:0-1825 GCF_001443285.1 Poecilia latipinna
CAGTTATCAAACAGAAAGTAAACAGGCTGGTTCTTTTCATTTTTGGCACATTTAATTTTTGTTTGTTCAAGGGCTTCAATGGCATTTCTGGGTCTCTGACCATCTGAGTGAGTGAGAAGAGCAACAATGTTGTCCTCTAGGTTTCTTCCAAAAAGAGACATCACTGAGTTCAGGACATATGATAGTCTGTCATTAACACGATTATCTGTAGCCTTCATCACCAAACCCACTGCGTGAATCTCATGAACTCCATCTTCTAATCGAAACAAGTCAAACAATCTGTGACTGACGATTGCATCCTTTTCAATCCCTCTGGTGTCTCCAAATCCAGGAGTATCGATGATGGTGAGGGAGAACGGCATAGTTTTACCTTCAAAACCAAAAATCTCGTACACGATCACATCTGATGTCTGACTGTCAGACTGACTCCTCCCGTCCTCCTCTACAATCTGAAACCAGATTTTATCCTCCCACTTAACTCCCATGGCGTAGTTCACCATAGTGTTGATCATGTCATGTTGAGGTTAATTTGACGAACCCACATGCGCAGAACGCACTCAGGAGAACCGGTAAGGATTAAGTCGATTTATTGAATACAGTGAGAACAGATATATTTATATACACTAGATGGTCTGGAACTGGTGCTCGTCCTCGGTGGTTCAGGTTCTTTGTTGAGGATTATGTCTGAGCTCGGGAAGGAGTACCGCAGGGATCCGAGGCTGCAGGCTGGACAGAGGGCCGGAGCTTCTCGAGAGGGCGGACAGGTGAGTTGGAGGGAGACGTCAGAATAGGAGCCGGGAGGGAGCCGCTAGACCGGGGAGCTGCCGAGGTTCGCGGAGGTTCAATGAACTCAGGATTTCACGGAAGATGACCTAGGAGAGTCAGCACAGAAGGAGATCACTTAGGAGAACAGGTTGGTCGGAGGTGAGCTATCTATGATTTACCATCACAGGCTAACACTCTGGCACCGGAGTGTCAGCGGCTCCGTCCTGATAAACCCCTCCAAATGATGGTAAGGGGCAGCAGGGGTGCAGCTCCAGGTTCACGCCCTCCAGAAGGTCCCAGGATGCCCCCTGGTGGAGAAACTAGAGACCCCCAACCAGCCTTCCCCAGATCCTAACAGATCAGGGTTGATTTTCCAGCCCCTGTTTCTCCAACAAGCAAGATGGTTTTGTTCATCTTGCTGATGTTTTTTTTACCGAAGGTTACTTTTGTCAGAGGTCCAAGCTCCTCTTTTTTTAGCTTTAGCTGGTAGATAGCAGGATATCCTGGTTGGATCAGAAGACTTTTAGAGATGACCTCCTTGTATTTGGTGGAGAAATTCCTGTAGAAAAAATCCATAATTTACCCTTTGAAGATTTAAGATATGTAGATAATAGGCCCAAAATTATTCATACCCCTGGCGGATTTAGGTTTAATCTTTTAATTTGACCAACAGTTTTTTCTGAAAGGAAGTCATAATGTCCTGAAATGGTTAAGTCCTAGTCCTGACCCGAATATGGAGTAAGATAAAGTTTGGTGTGGCCTTCCATAAAGGACTTGAAACTCAACACAAAGATAAACCATCACAAGGAGCAAGATGCAGAGTTGCTCAACTGCTGGAGGAATGGTTTTACTACTGTAATGCCAATGATTTTCCCATATATTATTATGGATAATTTTTTCAATGCATTTCTTTCAGTGGAAGAAAAACAAACAGAGAATTGTTTTCCAAAATGCACTTCTTTTCAACTGTTGTTTATAAGAACCCTGTCTCATTTTCTCTGAAAACAAAGTTCCTGGTTGAATGAAAATAATACTGAATCTTAATCTGCTAATGGTGTGA
>NW_015120108.1:0-1824 GCF_001443285.1 Poecilia latipinna
CTATATTTTGAAAGTTAGACTAAGATCATTTCACTGCATGTAAAAATCACAAAATGAAACCAATAGGATGTATGATGACTGATGATCAATGTATCGATTCGGAACATGAGAGCATCGGACAGTTTAACAGCACATTACTGCTACACTAAAGTTCAGTGTTATATTTATTATTCTGTTTATCTTCACAGCTATTGTGGGAGAGTTCTCATCATTCATCGTACCAGGATCCTCTGATATGTTTATGATATTCTGTCTGATGAACACATTTACTAAGAGTAAGAATTTACACAAACTAAAGATGAAGATGGTGGAGATCGGTGACTTTACAACCAGGAAGAGGTCACTGGTACACTGTAAAAACTGACAACCCCCTTAGGATAAATCCCATTATTTTTACCTCATGGCTTATGAAACCTATTTATGGTTCTTTAATAGAACTTTGACGGCATTCATGATCTTGATGAATCCCAAAATGAAAATGAGTGTGATATCACTGTTGCAGTTTGTGCAAAAAGAGGCCCGACCAGGTATTGAGTGCATAGAAATAAAGTGACATTTGTGTTTAAAAGATCAATTGATGAAAAATGTTCACTTTTATTGACCCTATCTCATAGTATAACTTTTGGAGACACTGAATTGAGGTTTTATTTATTTGTAACCCATAATCATTAAAATTGCACAAAAAAAGATTTAAAATATTTACTCTGTGTGGAATGAATCTATGTAATATATGAGTTTTACTTTCAGAAATGAGTGACAAAAAGTCTATTTTTTCCACAATATTCCAATTTTTTCACATGCATTAAAATGTAACTTATATTTAACTTACTAACATTTTACCTGTAACGTTAGTAAGATCAAGGCCCTCTGGTGACACCTAGTGTTTAGAGTTTGAAATTGTAATTACCTTTAAACCACATTTAGAAATCTCTCATAGTAGTATCATTTTGTTGTTATAAAATTATCCTCATAATAACATATATTTCTTTGTCAAAACCATTACAACCATGCAATACAAACCAGAGTTAAGTCATCCTACACTCTTAATATTTTAGTCTTTGTTAACAGTTTTTTTTTTAAGATTTTGATGACTTATTTTATTCATATGTTAATTTTGAACTATAATTACATCCTTTCAGATCTTTTGTGTGGAATCTGCTGTGGAGGAACAAAGGGAAGTAGGAAACCCCATCCATCCGAGAAAAAAACAGGAAATTCATGTGAACATAGGAGACAAATAACTGATGACAAACAAGTATTGTCGTCTGCTAGCTAGACTGCACTGAAGTAGTAAGTAAAACAAAATATTATTGGCTAACTAAGTCGTCCATTTGAAGCAATGCTATCAATGAGATCAAGGCATTCTGGGCAGATAAAATCCAACCAGTTACAGTAAGCAAGATTATCTGACTGGCAGGTATTTTCTGTAACTAAAGTAAAGAGGCGTAAAGGAAATCAGACAGATGCACATCTACAAGTGTTACATAGAGACACATCAATCCTGAATATTTTCCTTTATTAAAAGAAATCAAACTCTTTCCTTTTGTCATACACGGGTTTTGAATGTGTCATAAAGATCTATAAATAATTTTCCTCTTTTACAAAGATTTAAAAAAATTATAACAGGTTAGACTGTATCTAATACAGAAAGGACACTCAAGGTCAGTTTATGGAAGACAGGAAAATAAATCGCCGTGGTCAAACACAATGGTCAAAATATTACAGAAACAACTACAGAGTACAACATTGAGGTCTTTTCAAACCCAAGGCTGAGATGAATATGCCTGTTCAAAGCTGAAGGAACTAGATCCAATGATACAGACT
>NW_015120109.1:0-1823 GCF_001443285.1 Poecilia latipinna
CAAAAAACACCCTTTTTTAAACATAAAAAAAAAAAAAAATTTTTGTTTTTTTTTTAAAGGGGGTTTTTTTTTTTTTTTTTTTTTTTTTTGCTTGGGATACCTTATTTCATTGTGATGTCACAGATCCCCCCCCCCTGCCGGAGGCACTTGGACCTGAACTCCATAATAGGGTTTTAAGTTCACCACATTTACTGTATCCGTCTTTCTATTCTGGTCTGTCCACTGTATCTGGTAATTCACAGGACCCAGTTGTTTCCTCACTACTGCTGGACCTGACCATTTAGGCGCTAGCTTAGAGGAAAACTTATCAGTAGCTTTGGAGAGGGGATGAGACCGAACCCAGACTAAGTCTCCCGGAAAGAGCTGTACACTTCTCCTACGGGCATTATAATACTTAGCTTGTCTGGCCTGGCTCAACCCTATCTTCCGCTTAACCTGTTCAGTCATTTCTTTATGTCTGTCCAAAAGTTTATAGGGCGTCTGTTGAGGGCTAGGAGAGTGGCCAATGATTCTCTCCAGAGGACCTTTGAGAGGCCGACCCAGAGTGAGCTCTGCAGGAGACCTTCCAGTTGTCTCATGCTGAGCGGCATTGATGGCAAATCTAAACTCTTGGATCCATTGGTCCCAGTTGGAATGGTGTTCTCCCACAAAAGAGGCTATCATGGTCTTTATTGTTCGGTTTGACCTTTCAGTTAGATTGGCTTGGGGATGATAACTTGTAGTAAACTTTTGAATCACCCCCCATGTGCGACAGAACTTTTCCATCTCATGGCTTGTAAACTGAGGGCCACGATCTGATACTAGCTCTTGAGGGACTCCAAAGCGGGTAAATATTTCATTCTTCAAGATGCTGGTTATTTTCTGAGCTTTGCTATCTTTGAGAGGAAACACCTCTATCCACTTGGTAAAATAGTCAATGATTACCAGCAGGTATTTATTTCCATTCTTACTGCGAGGTAGAGGACCCATTAGGTCAACACCGATCTTCTCCCATGCTTCGGTTACTGCAGTAGGCTGCATGAGCCCTGCAGGCTTTTTATTGTCAGGTTTATATTTTTGGCAGGTGACACAGGCTTTAATGTAGGCCCAGACATCTTTTCTGACCGAGGGCCACCAAGCTACTTCCAGTATCCTTAACAGGGTTTTTAACTTCCCTAGGTGCCCGCTTAGAGGATGATCATGGAAGTAACTGAGAAACTGGATTATCATAGACTTGGGCACGACCAGCTGAAACTTTTCGCCTTGGTTCTTGATAAAGGATTTCCTGTACCAGACATCCTGTACTTGACAGAACCCTACTCTGTTGGGGTCTTTATCAGCAGACATCTGGACCATGTCAAGAAGAGCAGAGTCCTGCTCTTGTGCCAGTTTGATTTCGGCCAATGATGAAGGTAGCTCTGACTCAGATTTGGACATGACTCCTGCAACATACATCAGGTCGGTTTTCTGCACTGCTCTTGACAGTGCGTCGGGTACTAGATTATGTAACCCTTTTCTGTATCGAACGTTGAAATGGTATTCTTGCAGCCGAAGCACCCACCGGGTCAAACGAGAGGATGCCTTTGGACAATTAAAGGCCCAAGTCAATGCTGCATGGTCAGTAAATAGTGTGAACTCAGATCCATCTATGAAATGCCGCCACTTCTCAACTGCCCACACTACAGCCAAGCACTCTTTCTCTGAGGTTGAATAATTACACTCTGCACCCCTCAGAGCTCTAGACGCATAGGCAATGACCCTCTCGCCCTCAGGTGTCATTTGCACAAGTACTGCGCCGAGGCCTACATCACTGGCATCTGTGTGTATCTCAAACGGCCGTTGGA
>NW_015120110.1:0-1821 GCF_001443285.1 Poecilia latipinna
AAGCATTTAAATTGGTTAAAAGGTCTCATAATTTTCAACATTTAATTGAATATAAAAAGTCACAAGCAAAAGTCAGGAGAACAATAAGGAGCACAAAAAGAGAATACTGGAGAGGTTTCTGTGACACAATTGGCAGTAGTACAAAACTAGGGGATGTTTGGGGGATGATCAAAAAAATGGGAGGAGATAGAAGGGAATGGAGTTATCCTATACTAAATAAAAATGATATAGTAGCTGTAACTGACAAGGAAAAGGCTGATATGTTAGTGAGAACATTTGTGGAGATACATAGTGGTAAAAATTTATCAGGTAATGAAATGGAGGGAAGGGAGAGAACTAAAAAGGAATATGATGGAATCTTAAGAAGAAAGGAGAATAATAATGATCTGATGAATTATCCTTTCTCTATTGGAGAGCTAAAAAGAGCTTTGGATAGAACTAGGAATAGTGCTCCAGGTAAAGATGAAGTTTGTTATATTATGCTAAGACATGTAAGTGAGGAAGTTTTAAATAAATTATTAATTTTATTCAATAAGATTTGGAAGGAGGGGAGACTGCCTTGTAAGTGGAAAGAAGCCATTATTATTCCGTTGAAGAAACCTGGGAAAGATCAGAGTAACCCTGTAAATTACAGACCAATAGCTTTAACATCTAACCTGTGTAAACTGATGGAAAGGATGGTGAATGAGAGATTGACACAATATTTGGAGTCAAAACATTTAATTGCTCCTTATCAGAGTGGCTTTCGTAGAGGGAGAGGAACAATTGATCCTATTTTATGTTTAGAGGATGATATTAGAAAAGCTCAGATTAATAAGGAAACCGTTGTTGCTGTGTTTTTTGATGTGGAGAAAGCATATGATATGTTATGGAGGGAAGGGTTAATGATTAAATTACATCAGATAGGTATAGGAGGTAATATGTTTAATTGGTTATGGTATTTTTTACGGGATAGAAATATTCAAGTTAAAGTAGGATGTCAGTTTTTGAAATTATGTAAAATAGAAAATGGAACCCCTCAAGGAAGTGTGGTAAGTCCAACATTATTTTCAGTTATGATCAACGACATTTTTAAAGAATTATCCATCGGTTTTGGTAAGTCACTTTTTGCTGATGATGAAGCATTATGGAAAAGGGGAAGAAATGTGGAACATCTTATTGTTAAACTACAGGAAGGTATAGATAAAGTGGGTAAGTGGGGAGTAAAGTGGGGCTTTACATTTTCAATTGAAAAGACAAAAGTAATGTTTTTCACAAATAAAAAAATAGGGGTTGATAAAAAGTTGTGTTTATATGGAAAGAGTTAGAAAGGGTTGATTGGTTTCATTTTTTGGGAGTAGTTTTTGATAAGAAACTAGCTTGGGGAAATCATATAGAACATATTATGGAGAAGAGTAAAAAGGTTCTAAACATTATGAGGTGTTTAGCTGGGTTGACATGGGGTGCAAATTTCGATTCCCTTAAAAATATATATGTGTCTCTAATTAGATCAAGAATAGATTATGGGAGTGTGGTGTATGGATCAGCAGCTAAAACTAGGTTAAAAAAGTTAGACGTTATTCAAGCCAGAGCAATGAGAATTTGTTTAGGGGCAGTTAAATCAACACCAATATGTGCCTTACAAGTAGAGTCAGGAGAAATGCCATTATGCATTAGAAGACAGCAGCTAATGGTCAATTATTGGATAAGTTTAAAAGGACATAATGCAGATCACCCGGTTAAGAAATTATTAGGAGAGTGTTGGGAAAGAGGAAAGAAACAAATTGATAGCTTTGGGTGGGTTGGGGATGATAGAGCGAAAATTTTTAATGTATATTATAA
>NW_015120111.1:0-1820 GCF_001443285.1 Poecilia latipinna
TATTATCACAAAGTTACTTCATAGTGATCTTTGTAGCAAAGTGGTGAAAATATGAATTACCTGGGCCATTCATAAGTTGAGTTGTTCTGCTCAGCAGTGACTATAGATGTAACTTTAGATGAGAAAATCATTTTGATTCCAGCTGAGAGTGAAAGAAAACTTTCCGAAAATGGGGCAGTTGCTATTGTAAATGTTCTGCTTCTGACAGTAGGCTCTGTGGCTCAACAACATGGGGCACTAGTTGACGATACAGATTCTGGTAGTGTTGAATGAAATAAGTCTGATAACAAAAAGACTATTTATTGAGCTGATGACATACACAGATTGTGTGGATGCTCAAAGGTGTAAACATCCAACACAAACAGTTAAGCACCAAATTTTTCGTCCCTGCTGCATTTAGGTTTCAAGTAATTTTCTGACTGAATTAACATTGTGGAGCGACTCAGCCAGAGTCCTCCTGTGTTCAATCTGATGAGAATCTGTAGAAGCATTTCAGGCTGTCCAGCCAGCAAGTGCCTGCTGGATCTGTGTGTCTGCTGAGCTCATTATGTGAACTGCTTCTCAGTGAAAAGCACCTCAGAACAGTTGCAAATGGGATAATTAAACATTGTTGTGATGATGTGCTGAAGACGGAGTGTTGGAAAGAGCAAGAGCTTCTTAAAGAGATAGAAACCCAATTTAAGGCATCAAATTGTGAAGTTAAATTTATATTATGTTTGACATGTAGCATTTTTATAATGACTGAAAGTAACAGTCACAGTTACTAGCAATAAAATAGCACATAAAAATGCATTCTACTGCCCCTTTAACATCAGTAAAACTTTTTCAATTGATTGAGAAGAATATAACATTCTATGAGATATTTTATTACTCTGAAAATAACTTATTAAAATATTGTCTCCTTTCCTACCTACTTCTTGACTGAATGGAAATGATGCTAAATTTAGATCTGCCAGTTATCATTTTGGTTATTCAGTTTGTATTTTAATATATTTTGGTAAGTGTCATGATTTGTTGGTTGGTTGATGGAGGATTCAAATGCAGAACGACAGAGATGTGGAGTAGGTGATTAAAAACTGGTTTATTGAAAGATGAGGAATAAAAAAACTTACAAAAAATCCACAGAGATCAGGACAGAAAACAAATCATAAATCTCAGGAAATCTAAACACATAAACATTCCAGAAAGGAGGAATGGAAGGAACCAGTGAAGAGAGACAGATGAAGAGGTGTGAGTACTGGGAGGTCGAACGTTGAAACAAAGGACCAAGTTAATTGACAGTTTGTAGGTGTGAGTGCAGAGACAAAATGGCACAGGGGGCGAGGAAGAGTACACAGGAGAAAAGGAAATAAATCTAACTGTAATGGATAGTGAACCATTTAAATTAAGTTATCTAAATTATTCAAATTTGTAGATTATTTATTGTAAATTATTTAAAGGATGTTGCAGGATTGTTTAATGATATTTGTCTGTTTTGATTACCACTATTGGTGGTTTGTGTTTTGTTTTGTT
Organism: Poecilia latipinna; assembly: GCF_001443285.1. Lineage (NCBI taxonomy): Eukaryota > Metazoa > Chordata > Actinopteri > Cyprinodontiformes > Poeciliidae > Poecilia > Poecilia latipinna. The sequence goes on from NW_015120111.1 coordinate 1,513, forward strand.
TAATTGTATTTGCACTTTAAGTTTTTTTTTTGTTTGTTTTTCTTTTTTTTTTGTACCTCACGGGCTGCCGTAGCCAAATGAGGGCAGGCCCTATAAAAGCTGGGAAATCACTGTATCAATGAATAACTTCAACAAACTGTCGGATGTGCTTGGCACTGTTAACACTTAGTGTTCCCCGGTGAAAGCAGCGAGGTACGTTTTATTTGTTGTTTGTGTTGTAAGTTTATGTTTATATTCTAATATTTGTATCTGTTTAGTTTTCACGGTGACTATGGTGACTATGGTGACTGAGATGGGTGTGGTGACTG
>NW_015120112.1:0-1819 GCF_001443285.1 Poecilia latipinna
AAGTTTCATCCACTAAGAGTAAAATATTCCCACCTATCTTTGTTCAGTGATGTGCAGCTGGCTGTGCTTCAGTCACAACTACAAAGTTTTTACTTTTTATCTGATTATAGTTTTCCTATTCGGCACTAAAGCTGTTGGGATGTTTCACAGAAATCTGTCAGTTCAAAGCTGACAGTTTGTAAATTTGCTTGAAGTGTTTAGAAATGTTCAGCATCAACTGGAGTCTGACAGTCCAGGAAGTGAAAGGTGGAGATCTGATGCTCCTAAAGCCAGCAGAGACCCCGTCATGATGGCTGCAGGCTGCACCAGATCAGGCAGGTTTAATGGGTCAGTCTGTTCACAGACGCCCTGCAGCAGCCTGCAGCAGCAGCACAACACCTGGTGCAACAAGCCTGCAGGTAAAGCATGAAGCTCCCTGACCAACAGGGAGGAGCATCAGTGCCAAGTTTCCACTAAGATAGAAAAACGCCTCTGAGGTCGGCTGAGATGGATGAGGCCGAGGTCCAGATGGACCTGCTCATGTCCAGGCAGGCAGGCAGGCAGTTCACCAAGCAGACATGATGGCAGGAAAGACCTCAACACCATTTGGTCACATGACTGAACAAAGGCTGCTGGGAAATGGTGTTCGATAAGGAAAACAGAACTTCATGGTATAAAACCTGCAGAATGTATTTTTCCTGTTGAGATGGTTTTTGTCAGAAATTAATATTGTTTTTATTGCTGCAGTTGTCTTTCCTCAGCAGGCAGTTCAAGCTTCAAATGCTTCTCTCAGTGATGGTGAGTTTTCTGCTTTTTCCTCTTTAAACTTGTTGAAACATCATTTTAATATTAAAGAGAAATAAGAAATTTGAAAGCAGCAGAGAGCAGATTATTAAGCGACCTGCTGCTCCTGAAACTGAAACATTTCACTCCTCTGTGTTTTCCAGTAAAGTTTGAAAAATCTGAAAATGTGTTCTAATGCTGTTCATTTAAAATCATGAAGTGATTCTGTGACCAAGCAGCATGTCTGATGTTTTCTTTCAGAGTCTGACTTGAGGTAAAATCTGCACTAAAGGGACCTTCCAGCCGCACCGTGACCCACTGAACGGACTGCAAGTCCATCAAGATGTTCCTGAAGAACCAGCAGCTCCTCACCGACATGCTGACCAGAAGTTCACTTTTAATCTGGAAACAATTACATGAAGATCAATTGTTGAACTTTAATAAATAACTGTTTAACTCTAAATGGCTGTTTAACATGAATGTATATGATTGAGAAATTCAAGGAGCCTCAGTTACAGTCAGAATGTCAGTATTTACAATATGGAAGGTAAAAGGAATGATAAACTTTATCAAACAGATCAAGTCCCAATCATTACCTGTTCTGTGGGATATTATTTCCATTAAAACCTGTCCGATAAAGTCACAGTCTCTCTTTATGTGGTTGCTAGGTAACACAGCATTAAGAATCAATTATCTAAAGGGTTATTGACTTTTAATTCAGAAAATAATTAAAATAATGTTTTAGCAAAGCTGGTTGAATACAGAGAAGCTGTTCTTTACTGAGTCTTATTCTAATCTTAATTAGTTTAAATTTAAGCTAATTTTTATGCCCTTTGATTCAAAGTTCACAAATCTTCACACTGTTCTGTGATGCCACTGCTTTATTTTACTGGTTATTGGTTTCATTTGCTCCTTTATTCTATTTTATTTGTAATTTTGTTTAAGGCACTTTGAACAGTTTTCTGTTTTAGTTTGATTTCAAATGGTTTTCAGCCAAGTGTCTCTTGCTTAAAAGGGTTTTTGAGCTTCACATCATGTTATACGTTTACTCTCACCT
>NW_015120113.1:0-1819 GCF_001443285.1 Poecilia latipinna
GCCCTCTCTCCTACAGCATCCACCTGGCACGCCTTTCAGGATGCATGTCTCTTTTTCTGTTTGTTTATAATCTTGATTGAGATACAAAATAAATAATATTACATAAGCAGCATAAAGTGTGACACAATGACCGCCAGGGGGCAACAAAGATTGAGGCAGTACATCAGCCTAGTATTACATAAATACATTAAAGAGAACATAAAGTGCAAATTTTAATAGCTTTAGTGTTGGTGGAATTTGCAATAGTTTTGATATATTGTTTGACCTCATTGTCAAAAATGGAAAGAAGGGTTTTTTTATTAGTGTAACTGCATTTATGTATGTGCCATTTGGCTAAGTATATAATAAGATTAATAATATAAAAATGTTTTTTTTAGCTGTTGGATAGTTAATGAAGCAAAACAATACATGTTCAAAACAAATGGAGACATACGGTTCAATAGAAGCACAATGAAAATACTTTTTCAAAATTAAACAGAGAAAAGGCCAAAATGAATCAAACATCTTCTGCGTTTCCTTCACAAAAGAGCAAATAATATCCATGTTACTGTTAAAACGTTGTAGAAAAACTTTGGATTGGTAAATTCTACAAATAATTTTAAAAGACACTTATTTTACTTTATTAGTTATATATTTGGTAAAGTCCAAATCCTTTTCCAGTTAAAAGTTATCAATAAAGATGTTCAAATTAAATATCACATATGGAGTTGACATGTTTTTCTGAAATAATGAGCATTTATTTTTGCTGTTTGTTGCTTTTACAGGTTGAGCAGAAACAGATTTGGAAAAATTTCAAGTTTAGTTGGATAAAAATGAAACAGTCTTGGATTCTGTCCTATTAAACTTTTAAATAAAATAACTACTCCAGCATATTGGGAACCAGGGTTTTTTGTTTCTTTGTGGGGGGAGGGGGGGGGGTTCTGTCTGCCTGCTGCTTCCCCTTTTCATCCACTAGAGGGCGACTGGAGGCTGCACCTGTGGAGAGCGTGCACGCTGACTCAGCCAGTGCACCTATAATCTATCAGCTAATCATCCTAAAGTATATGAGGAGCTGACTGCCAAAACCTTGACACCAGTCGGCTCACTCCTCCTCGCCTGTACTTACCTGTCCGCCTTCTACCACATGCGGCCTCCTCATCTCCAAAAAAGAATCCATTCTAACAAGAACTCACTGGAAACTGAATCACTTCAAGAACGCCCACAAGGAGACGGAACCCTGGAGCCCAGGGTTTAGCCTCTTTGGCTAAAGTCTCCTTGGAAAAAAAATAAGATCTTTCTGATTGTTTCAAAGATTCAATTTTTCTGACGACCTCGAACTCACCATTTTCCTCTCACTACTCTTCAGAAAACAGACAACCCCAGTAGCCCCTCCCAAGGACTAGACTCAGATTCTCACATTCTCATCATTGTTGAAATAAATTTTATTTATCTGATTATCTATTCTCCTGGTGGTGTTCTGTATGTGGGTAAGGAAACTGGAACCCAACATGAAATTTACAATATCTTGCAAAAGGAATCTGACCTCTTAATACAGTGTTTCTCAACCCTGGTCCTCAACGCCCCCCTGTCGTGCATGTTTTAGGTATTTCCCTTCTGCCACACACCTGAATTGTATCTCGGGGTGATTAACAGCCCTATGTAGTACTTGATGGTCATGCAATAATTTGAATCAGCTGTTCTGGAATAGAGGCACATCTAAAACATGCAGAGCAGGGGGCACTGAGGACCAGGGTTGAGAAACACTGTCTTAATATGTTCCATTTTCTCAGCTCTAATCCACAAACCTCAGTGTGTTTCATTTGGGCCATCTTTATGCAAC
>NW_015120114.1:0-1819 GCF_001443285.1 Poecilia latipinna
ATTGATTTAAGCGCTATCTGCCAAATAATTTACATATTCTGATGTGATTCATAATTTCTCCATTTGTTTTGTTGTCCATCTTTCTCAACAGTAGCCTACCTAACAACCTACCATATCTGGGATGGTCTTGTTCCTCTGTCCATGGCAGGTTCAGTCAATCAGCTGTGGGACATCTGCTGCCTAACATCAACCTATCATGGGCCTCTTGATTTAAAAGGAGAAACCAGTACAGAGCCTCCCTGCTCCTGCAAGTCACACTTCTTGGATGAACACTCACTACTGCTAGCAGCTGTGTTAGAAATGAAATCTTTGTGTATATATTCTGTAATTAATATCTATATGTATCTATTAATAAATGAATTGATGTTGTATATAGTTCTGTAAAAACTATTGTAAATAGCTTCTCTTGAGTAATCTACATATGTGCAACTTTTACATTTAAATTGCTTCTTTTTGTAAATTTTACACATCTGGCAACGAAGTATGTGAAGGAGAGGAAATGCTAAAATTAAAGCTGCCATTGTGGACCAAAGGCATAAGGTTTGTGGCTGTTTCTTTAAAACATCTATGTAATAATTATGTTAAACTACATGGTTACTACATTACACAAACCTAATTATCACAGTTAACAATTTAAGTCATTGATAGAGAAAATGTATTTACAAAAGGCATATCAATTTTACTTCAACATTATGTACTCAGGGTTTACAACTTAAGAAGACATCCATGTTGGGTCCTTGGCGGCTGCCAGTCTGCAGTGAACTGGTGGATGACAGAGGTAATGATAAACTGTAATGAGCAGTTTGAAGCAGAAGTCCCACCATGTGATCCACAGGGTTTTCCCACCTCAGTACAAACTTCATGTACTTTGTTTCCACAGGCACCACAGCAGAATCAAGTGTAACCTGTTAAAAGGGATATAAAGTTGTTATTCCTATGTTATCAATTTTCTACTGCCAAGTCTACAACCGCAGGAAGATAAAGTATAAGAAACTTAACCTTCTAATCGTAACATTTGATAAATATTCATTGGAGAAATGTGAAGTTAATGAGCTAATATATATATATATATATATATATATATATATATATATATATATATATATATATATATATATATATATATATATATATATATAGAGAGAGAGAGAGAGAGAGAGAGAGAGAGATAGCTCATCACATTTCTCCAATGAAACGTTAATATCTATCTATCTATCTATCTATCTATCTATCTATCTATCTATCTATCTATCTATCTATAAATAACAGCGTCTTCCTCCTCATGTCTTGATCGTAGTAAGAGTTTAACTTCTCAGGAGCATCGGGTGTTTGGCATAACTGTCAAGTTTTGGACTTGTGGCTACAGGTAATGTCGCTACTTAGCAGGTGGTCAAACTAGCGTAAGTGAGGAGGGTTTAAATACGATCATGCATTTTACGTGACGGGTGGCAACCCCAGTCTATACTATAAAAATGTGATTAAGATTAGAGCCTAAATACGTTCTATTTCCAAAACAGAAAGGCTACGTAATGTTAGCCAGCTAACAAATTACTATTGCTATCCTAGCATATCAACTAACAGCTAGAAAAAAACAAAACACATACCTTCGTAGTCAAACTGGTATCAATCAGCGAGGAATTTGTCCAGTTTAGATTATGTTGATGAAGAAAAATTGTTTGCAAATAGTGATATATCTTCAAATCGTATTTGTGGCAGCTGCTTTAGAGTCCAGAAACAGCGTTAACTACACACACCGGAACTAAAGATACACTGGATCGAGTCAAAACGGATGTTGTCTGACGTCATGTGAAAAGGGTCT
>NW_015120115.1:0-391 GCF_001443285.1 Poecilia latipinna
CAGCACACCACAGATGTAGTCCTGCCAAACGGGTTTATTAGTAATCAGAACGAATCGCTATATCCGAGGCCACAGCTCACAACTCCAACAAACCGTTGTGCTCCCATAACTAGCTTCCTGCTAACATCCCCCCTCGAACTCCCTCCTCTTCCGGTCCTGTCCTGCTGCTCCCCTGATCCCCCGCCCACATGACAGATCTATCACATGTGAGCGGGAGTCAGCAGAGCCAGACAGGGGAAGGCCATAACTTTATACACACAACAATAAAGATCACAATGTAACATACAACAAATACACATAACCATATGCCCATATGGGCAGCAGAACCAAAACACAGAATTGTTACATTACCCCCCCCCCCCCCCCACACACTTTCCCCCCCCCGGGGGAA
>NW_015120115.1:6945-8764 GCF_001443285.1 Poecilia latipinna
AAGTGATTTAATGTGTTCCACACTGTGTGCAGATCTAATGTTAAAAGGCAAATTGTTCTACAAATTAGGAGCAGTGACTGTGGATGCCCGGTCTTCTCTACTTTTCAGTCTGGTTCTAGGAATATGTAAGAGAAATGTATTATTTGACCAAAGTGTTCTAGAGATGGTTATGAAGAAGGTCTTGAAGGAAAGCTGGATATAGGCCATGTAAAGCCTTAAAAAGCAATAAAATAATTTTAAAATCAATCTAATAAGGAACTGGAAGCCAATTCAGAGAAGTCAATACTGGTGTTATCTGCTCTTGTTTCCGGGTTCCAGCTAAATGTCATTGTGAATCATTTGGAGACGCTGTAAAGAAGACTGGTCCATATATTATGATTACTGTGATTGCAATCATAACACAATCTCAGGGCAGAATTTATTTTAAAGGTTTTCATTCCGAGAGCCACTGATGTCGAGCCGAGTGGAGAAGGTGCTTCATGGTGATCGGCTGCAGATTGTAACTCAGCCTGCAACAGTCTTTGGAGAAAGGATTCCCCGGTATTTAAAAAAACATCTATAATATCTTTCATCTGATCATGCACTTCTCCACGAACAAATCCAGCTGCTGTTATTCAGAGGATGTTATCCAGGAAGTAAGGCTTAATTTTAACCCCCTCGTCTCTTCTTTACCCTCTTGATTATCTAATGGTTGTGTCAGATTATTCAAATGTCTGAGTAAAATATGCCCGTAAAACACAGCCGTTCACCATAAAAGTGAAAAAAGAAAAGAGTCTAAATAAATATGTAGAAATTTGTCATGAAATTAAGTTCAATATTGCTATAAACATTATTCTACATTATTATAGTCACTGTCTGGTTTGCAATATTAGACCTAAAAGTATGTATATATACATATATAAAAGGCCAATATTTACGTGCAGAAATAAATTCCTTATTCAAAGTACTCTGAGGTATTTTTAGACAAATTAATGGCTATTTGGTGGTTCGATGAGGACTTTAAATAAAAAAAAAAACAGCTTTTGAAAGGATACAATAAAGTGTCAACTAGTGACATCTGGTGGTCAAACTCAAGGTGAAATCCTTCGGTTTGCAAAGTATGAATACCTTGGTTAAACATGTTCTTGTAGAAGATCATAGATTATAGACTTGAGAAATATCTTTGAGGAATAAAGATAAATACTAAAACATTTAATCCCTTCAAATTTCTTCTCAGTCAAAACAAAGTTAGCCTGTCTCCTTTCCAAACAAAAAACCATAAAAACATAAAAACACACCAAACACGTGCATTAAAGTGCAAATGTAAGAATCAGTTGTATTCATGACCTTTGAACACATCACTGAGAAAATCCTGATAAAGAAGAAAGAGGCTCATCGTCAATAGATTTCCAGTGAATTTATAACCATTTATGTTGCTGATAAGCCAAGTTAATAAGTGCAGCTCAGCATAATTATCTTAACATGTGAAATTATCAAAATTATATTGTACCTTCAGTTGACAAAAAATCCATGCTTACTGTCGTGCTTATACAAGACATTTTTTCACTTAGCTTGTTTTTATTTTATTTCTTTTGCGCTTGGTCTTCTTGGTATTTTTGTGAACTTATCTTGTAGAAAGCCAAAGTATAAGCTATTCTATTCTATCTAAATACATAAAGATAGAAAATGGTGCACTTGTTTTGGATGAAATCATATTTCATAGAAAGAAATACTGAGTACCCAGTTAGTCGTAAGTTTGAAGGATAAAATCTACTGGCATTTTGGCCATCAGTCATGTACACGTTCCACCTTGTGACTTATTCATAAATTAAGTTATCCA
>NW_015120116.1:0-1817 GCF_001443285.1 Poecilia latipinna
AACGGATGGGACAGTTAGCAATGAAATGTGTAGGTGAACCACAATACAAACAGAGCCGAGATGCCATTCTTTTTTGCCTCTCCTCCGGTGTTAGGCGGGTGTGGCCAAGCTGCATGGGTTCCGACTCCATGGAAGACGGTAGCACCGGGGTAGGTTGAGTGGAGCAGGAAGGTGGAATTGTGAAGGGCGTTTTGACAGTAGAGCCCCTTCGGCTCCGATCCCTGGCTCTAGCTCGTATACGGTTATCCAGCCTTATAGTAAGACTAATCAACTCCTCCAACGTATCGGGTTCATCTAGCGTTGCTAGTTCATCCTTTACTTGCTCATTCAGGGCATGAAAATAAGCACTCTTTAATGCTGCTGCGTTCCAGCCCGAAGCCGCAGCTTTAATTCTGAAATCGATAGCGAAGTCAGAAACAGTTCTCTGCCCTTGCCTGAGGTTTCTTAGTTCACGGGAGCTTGAGGTCTTGTCAGTCTCTTGACAAAAAACTTGTTTTAGCTCCTTCAAAAACTCAGGGAAAGTGCACCCAAACTCTGTGGGCGACGTGAATCTAGATTCAGCCCATTCTAAGGCACGACCGGTCAACAAGGAGAGCATGTAAGCTATCTTTGAGTTATCATGTTGAAAACTTTGCGGAGAGTGGTTGAAAATTATCTGACATTGTAGGATGAAACCCTTACATTTGTGAATGTCACCTGCAAACTTCTCTGGGGCCGGCGGTTGGACGTCGGAAAACGTGGAGTGGGTTGGAGGGTCCGGAGCAGGGGACGAAGCAGGAGACAGAGCAGGAGGTGAACTCTGCGACTGTTGGACAGAGCCTTGCAAAAAGTTTGCCAGTTCAGTGAGTCGGCGGTTAGTCTCAGCCTGCCGACTACCCAACTCTCTGAGCGCGGCATCATGAGACTGTATGAGAGTGTGTTGTTCCGATAGCGCTCTCCTGATAGCGTCTGCTGGGGTAGACTGTTGGCCTGACTGTTCTGACATGTCGGGTTCCAGTTTTCTTACCCACATGCAAGAACACGCTCAGGAGAACAAAATCAGTAAAATAAGTTTATTTAAAGGGAAAGGGGTAAGGGAACGATGGTCGGGGATCGGTAAGGGGAACCAGAACGTCAGACTGCAACGAGAGGAAGGGAAGTGAGTGGTGGGTTCAATGCACGTGGAAATTCTCAATACAGGAAAAGAGCTCGATCGTACTTTCAGGGAGGGAGAGGGGAAGTGCAGATCTGCTGCAGAGGCGTGGGTTCCAGGTTCCGGTAGACTGAGGCGAAGGCGAGCGTTGGAGGGCGGTCAGGTAAGCTTTGCTGTGGACGGACAGAGCCGCTGGCGAAGGTCCAGGTCTAATCCAGCACCCGGGGCTAGGGCGACCTGCGGGTAGCTGGTGGCGTCTCGAGGAGAGTCCGCAGGGGTTGAACAGGAACGGTAAGTGCACGGAGTTTGGCGTCCCATAGGTAAGACCTATGGCGTCGTGGAGGTAGCACACAGGGAGATCCGGGAATGACAGCGTTCACTGATGATCTTGACAAACACGGGAAAACACCTGACGAGGAGAACACAACGAGGAATTACTCAGAGGCAGAAGCACGACGAGGAAATTCTCAGAAGTTGTCTCTTGGCCGTCGGGGAGAAACGTTTACCATGGAAGGCAAACACTCAGGCACTGAAGTGTTGGCCAGACGCTCCATAAATACGCCACAGCAGCCAGCTCCAGATTAGACACAGGTGTGCCTACGGGGTTGGCACCGCATCTCTCCAGGGGCTCAGTCATCCGGTGACATCTGGTGGACAGGGAAGGAAGCAGCAGGCAAACCAAAAA
>NW_015120117.1:0-1817 GCF_001443285.1 Poecilia latipinna
ATCTCCATGGCAACCATTCAGCTGTGCAAAACGCCTGGGTGGACCTAGCTCCGCCTTCGAGACGCAGTTCCTCCTCAGAGCAGCAGTTTCTTAGCTTCAGAGCTTCCGCCTCACAGAGTGACTCCTTCATACTAGCCAGCGGCAATTAGCATCTGCTGCTCTCGTTGTACAAGTTTATTCTCAGTGTAACGCTGGTAAAAACTTTGTTAAAGGGTTAATAGAGGAGTGATGTTGCGATGACTTCCTGAAAGTGGAGTTTTAGAACGAGCAGGAGTTTTTAAAGAGACAGAGGCCCAATTTACAGGCGCTAAATTACCATATCTAATTTCCTTTAAGTCATATTTGATATATGTAGCCTTTTTATAACTACTGAAGGCAACATAGTTAATTACTTGTGGTATAAAGTGACACTGTGTGCCTGGAAAACACATAATACTACCACTTTAATAAATACGGGAAAAAAATCTGAACGGTTCAAGGGGAAACTTTCGTCTCCTATTTCTGGCAGATAGATTTGTGCATCTCTCGTTCACATATCTTTTCTGACTTCACATCCCAGTTGAACATGTTTTGGTTGCAAGTTGGAATACCAGTGGGATTTAGTGACTCTTGTGGCGCTAACTACATTTAGATGTACCAGCCAACGCTGACGGGTTCCTCTCAATCTTGGTTATTTTGATTTTATTTATTTCTAAAGCTTAACGTTATCACCTAAAGACAACTGATGCAGAAAACTGTTTTCATCAAAAAAAAAAAAGAGTTTATTACACATATAAAGAATTACTAGAACATTTACAACTTCTGATGGAACAAGTGAAATGCATAAAACAGATGTCCAAATAAAAAACTTCAATGTTCCCAGTGATTCAGTTTAGTAAAAAAGTGTCGTGTTACATCCAGCAATAATTTATTTAATAACTGAACTTGGACTGAGAATGCTGATTTTCTTCACCTTTTGACTCTACAGTTCCCACTTACCTCAGCGTTTGTTATCACACATTCATTATTATATTTTTGTATTAACTTGGGCCCGTCATTCACTTAAATATTGTTTTAATAAAGGAAAAATTAAGAAATGATCAAAACTCACCAGGTGATATTTTTGAAGAATTGGTCAGTGATTCCACTTCGCTCGTTTCTCATCAAATATGTTTAAGGTTTGATTATATAATATCATTAATGGCTTTATGACATATTGACCCCAAATCATAGAGCATTATGACATTTATGATAATTGTTGTACAAACATTTTATCTTCTTTGGTAAATAAACGGGGACTTATCGAATGGAAACACTTTTTAACATGAGCATAAAACTTGGTTTAAAGTGGTGTTCCTGTTCTGCATTTCAGTGATTACAGATTTTAGTCACTGAGAAAGTTCAGAGAGAGAGGTAGTGTCTAAATATTCAATAATAATATCACAAATGCATGTTTTCCTAATGTCATGCCCTGATTATTTTTATTTGGCATTTTGTGGCGGTTTTATAGTTTTATCCATGTACTTTTGCATTTATACACATGAAAACGCTCATTACTTCATCATCTTGAGATAATGTCAGAAAATCCAATAAATATTTGATTCAGTCTTTGAACACAAACCATTTAGTCGAGTATAGTTGGAAATAACTTTTGAAGAGTTTAATCTAATGCTTCAAAATCAGTTCAACTGTTCCAGTTCTCAGAAAACCAGTGGTAACTCGTTGTCCTCAGGGATAAACTGCTGTTAGGGTCACAAGCCAGTTACTTTTCATTTCTCTCAGGGTTTCCCCCATAAAACTTGCTAAGCCCGGTGGTCGGGGCATCAAGGCGGTCCACC
>NW_015120118.1:0-1815 GCF_001443285.1 Poecilia latipinna
TGCAGCCCAGCCCTTCAGGCCCAGGGCCGTAACAATAATAATAACCATCCATAATAAAGGGCAGTAAATCTTTTTGGGCTGTGGGAGGAAGCCGGAGCGCCCGGAGAGAACCCACATATGGACCTGGAGAAGCAGAAAACCCCATGCAGACAGAACCAGGCTGGGATTCAACCCAGGACTTCCTGCCAGGCAGCAGTGGTACCAACTGATCCACTGTGCAGCCCTGATGTTTTATTCACAAAATGAATGTTTTATTCACACCAAAGGAGAATTTAGAGACTAATCAACCCAACAATGATGACTTTAGATTGTAGCAGGAAGCCGGAGCGCCCGGAGAGAACCCACATATGGACCTGGAGAAGCAGAAAACCCCATGCAGACAGAACCAGGCTGGGATTCAACCCAGGACTTCCTGCCAGGCAGCAGTGGTACCAACTGATCCACTGTGCAGCCCTGATGTTTTATTCACAAAATGAATGTTTTATTCACACCAAAGGAGAATTTAGAGACTAATCAACCCAACAATGATGACTTTAGATTGTAGCAGGAAGCCGGAGCGCCCGGAGAGAAACCTGCAAACAGGATATTAACTTTTTATAGTTGATTCACAAAATTCAGTGTTTCCTCCTCCTCTCCAAAACCAGCTTGGTTGTTTTCAAGAGGAGTGGCAGGAGAAATCGTTAGTTAGGATTTTCTGCAGAGAGGAGTTTCTCTTCATGTGTTTGATTCTCATGATGAATCTCCCTGTTGTACAAGTCATCTTCAGAACAGGTTCAGAACGCTTTAAGAACGATTTCTGAGACTGTTGGGAAACTTGTTGACTGTTGTCCTCCGTCGTTGTCATGAGGCTCCCGTCTTTATGGCAGCTGTAATTGCAAAATGATCTTTTGGTCATAGAAAACTTGACGATCTGGATAAGTATTTCTGTAGAGAACACAGTAAAAACTGGTCCCAAAGTTTCTCCTCCTCTTTCAATGGTGAACCACCCCATCCGGGATGGTTCAACCTCTGTGAAATGTTCAAAACCTGGTCCCAAAGTCTTTTCCTCAGATGCAGATGTTGAACCACCCGATCCGGGATGGTTCAACCTCTGTGAACCGTTCAAAACCTGGTGCCAAAGTCTTTCTTCAGATGCAGATGTTGAATCACCCCGTCCCTGGTGGTTCTTACTTTATGAACCGTTCAAAACCTCGTCCCAAAGTCTGTCTTCTTCCTTCGACGGTGAACCACCCCGTCCGGGGTGGTCCTTGCTTTGTGAACTGTTCAAAACCGGGTCCCAAAGTCTTTCCTCAGATGCAGATGTTGAACCACCCCGTCCGGGATGGTTATTGATTTTTGAACCGTTCATAACCTCGTCCCAAAGTCTGTCTTCTTCCTTCGACGGTGAACCACCTCGTCCGGGGTGATTCTTGCTATATGAACTGTTCAAAAACTGGTCCCAAAGTCTTTCCTCGGAAGCAGAGGTTGAACCACCGTGTCCGGGGTAGTTCTTTGTTTGTGATCCGTTCAAAACCTGGGCAAAAAGTCTGTCTTCTTCCTCCGACGGTGAACCACCCCGTCCGGGGTGGTCCTTGCTTTGTGAACCTTTCAAAACCTGGTCCCAAAGTCTTTCCTCAGATGCAGATGTTGAACCACCCCGTCCCTGGTGGTTCTGGCTTTGTGAACCGTTCAAAACCTGGTCCCAAAGTCTTTCCTCAGATGCAGATGTTGAACCACCCCGTCCCTGGTGGTTCTGGCTTTGTGAACCGTTCAAAACCTGGTCCCAAACTCTTTCCTCAGATGCAGATGTTGATCCTCCCCGTCCCTGGTGGTTCT
>NW_015120119.1:0-1811 GCF_001443285.1 Poecilia latipinna
GGCCTTGACAATAGCTACTAATTTTGGTAAATTCAAGCTGGTGACGTCCTAATCCGAGTTGGACGACAACACAACAGGACAACAACCGATGGAAATGAAATGTGTGTCACTAAAGGAGCCCGGAGGGACGAAGGCTGCTAACATGTTGCTAGCTGGTGGTAAGTTTGCTTATTAATTATCTTCATTTAATTGTAAATAGTGCAGTAAAGATATATAACTTACGTTGGTTTCATAAATAATTATTTTAACAATTTTATTGTGAGTTGTATGATTACTATAGCAATCATTCAGCTTCATGTTATAACTGCATGGAGGCTGTTTGTTGCGACTTATACTTTAATTCATAAACTAACCTGGTTTTAATTAAGCTCCATCAGACAGAGAGACTTTGATATTGTGAGGTTGTTGTCATAACTCGTTCATCAATGTTTTTATCTTCAACATATGTTTGCAGTCTAACTAATGAAGATGAAAGAGGAAGCCAGAGAAATCAGGTGTTAGAAAACCTAAAGACTTTCCTCTCAGAAGAAGCTCTGACTCCACCAGATCACCAACCAGCTCTGAGGATGAACCTCCACATTGTCTTCATGATGTAAGTTTGTTTTTTTCAATGAGGAGCTAGCTACATTTTCAATAACAAAAACTGGTGTGTTACCAACACCAAGTGCTTAATAAACATGATTTGATTTAAAGATAACTGGAAAGAATTTTTCCCCTTGTTAATCTAACATTTATCTTTTATTCTTTTTATTTGTTGTTGACTTTCAGGCCCCTGTGATGGACTGGTGACCTGTCCAGGGTGAACCCTGCCTCTCATGTGATGACTGGTGGAGATGGGCACCACCAGCCCCCCTCACCACCCGGCAAGGATCAGTGTGTTCAGATCATGGATGGAAAGATTTTAAGGTAGTTTGTCTCCTTAAGTCGACTCTTTAAACAGCTTCATAGTTAATGCCAACATCAACTGACTCTATGACATTGCTAAGTATTTTTTTTCTACTTCTAACATAAACAGGCAAAGAAGAAACCCAGAAATGTTTTTCCACCCCAGGCATCCGGTCCCAATCATCATCAGTTCTGATGATGTCACATACATGGCGAATCCACAACGTCTTGAAATTGTAAATATCATTTTTTTATTTGCCATTTTTCTGTTCTCTTTAAATACAAATGCTTTCTCTGTTTAATTGCTCTATTGTTCTTTTTTTGTAGGTTCCTGTAAGGTGCAGTGAACTGGAATGTTCTGTCGTTGATCCTCACTTTCATGTTTTATTGTCACACTTAAATTTTCACGTTCATGTGTTCACTTTTGATGTGTAAACTGATAATTTATGTAAAGTTCATAAAGTTGTGAGTAAAATTGGACAATTTTTAAATGTCGGTAATAAAACAAAATATTTGAATTACCTTGAACATCTTGTGTAATTAATCTTTCCATGTAATTTTAGCCTAAAACAATGTAAATACTGTAGTGTAGTTATGCATGTCATGTACAAAATAGTTACGTAGGAATAAAGACGAATTAAGAGTAATAAAAATTGTAGTTTATTATCAATAGCAGGAAATCAAAAATAAAAATTAAGTGTAATTAAATACATTATTAGTATATTTAAAATATATTTGAAGTATATTTAATACATATGTTTAATATAATTTTGAGATATAATTATATACTTAATAATAGCACTCAAAATATAATAATTATATCAAAATGTAATAATAAAGCTCTGAAATATGAAATTTAAAAAGTATACTTTAAGTACACTAAGTATACTTGAAGTTGTTCAAAAAAAGTATGTATAGTATACCAA
>NW_015120120.1:0-1810 GCF_001443285.1 Poecilia latipinna
GTCATTAGCCCCGCCCCCTGGCTGACGCCATCTTGTTCCGCTACTGTGTCACATGTTTGCCTGAGGAGCGGAGGCAGCAATATGGAGCCTTGTCTGGAGCTTATTATAACAAGGTAAGTTTCATATTAAAATGATCATGTTTTTTGACTATTTTTTATGGAGGCATTATTTTTCGTTTACACAAGAGTATCGATTCATATACATAGTTCGCTTAACGTACGTTTATTTGTTTGGATATCACGGTATATATGACTGTTTATTATCTTAACCAAACATTAAACCTGTCAGGAAAATCTGGAGGCCATTTGAGTTATTATTTAGCACTAGGTCGTTTTCTTTAAGTTTTTGGCTGTAGACTGCAAAATGGGGGAGTGGCTGCGCTGGACCATTGGCTTGATCTATGCCACAGGTGTCAAACTCCAGTCCTGGAGGACCACTGTCCTGCAACATTTAGATGTGCTGCTGCTGCACCACACCTGAATACAATAATTAGGTGATTAGCAGGA
Organism: Poecilia latipinna; assembly: GCF_001443285.1. NCBI lineage: Eukaryota > Metazoa > Chordata > Actinopteri > Cyprinodontiformes > Poeciliidae > Poecilia > Poecilia latipinna. The sequence goes on from NW_015120120.1 coordinate 507, forward strand.
CTCTGGAGAACATATCTACACAATGAGGAGGCAATTAAGCCATTTGACTCTGGTGTTTTGTACCTGTGGCACATCTAAAAACTGCCAAAATGTTTTTTTCTTTGTCAGTGTGTCATGTTGGTGACTGAAGCCTGTTATGATGACTCCAACACATTTCTTCAGATAAGTTGGCACGACTTTTAATGCTGTCCAACATTTTTTCTGTAAGCTAATTTCTTTAGTAATTATTTCTGACTTTTTTATGCTTTATCTTGTAAACCGGATGGGCAGCATAATTTGAATGAATATGATGGTGACACACACAGGTGAGTCTGATTAGTTTTGCTCACACTTCTTTTTAAAATATTTATTTGTTATTCTAATGTTTCTGCTATATTTCTTTTTTCCTTCCAGGCTGGAAGTCTTCCTCCTTCATGTTAGTGAAAACAAGAGCGGCACCAAAGACACTTCACCATCAGTGATCACAAGACCATCCATGGCCGCTTCCAGTGAACTTTCAAAGCTTCACCTTCAGTGCAAAGTACCATGAATCAATGACCTTTGTTGTATATTGCTGTCAGTGCTGTTTGATGTTTTGAAATAAAAGTAGATTACATACTGCAACTGGTGCTGGTGTTTTTGTTGCATCTAATGTGGCATCTAATGTCTTTTAAAATTAATTTGGGCATTATTGATGGTCAATAGTTTCTGGGGAAAAAAGATTTTAATTGCTCTAGTGGCTTTTATTTGGTTGTAAATTGACAAAAAAAAAGTGAGTAATGAGAGAAGGGGAAGACTGGAAAGTGAACCCACAACAGCTGCATTGAAAACTAGAGCCTTCATATGTGGGTTGTGCTTAACCCCTGCACCACCACAGCACACCCTGCCAGTAGTATTTCAAAACTCTGATTTCTATGTTTATATATACTTTACACCGTTCTGTGTTGGATTAACACGTTCATAGTGTTAACTTTTGACAATACACTAGTGTTGGGTAGATTAACACTGAAGTGTGTTTGATTTCAACTACTGTGAGTGTTGATTCAACTCTATCACAAATAACACTTTCAAAAGTGTAACTTCTACACCATCCAGAGTGGACCAATATACACTTTCAAAGTGTTGAATTTAACTCTGTAGGAGTTGATGGAACACTTCCAAATTTGCTGTGCAGGGTTGGGACGCAGCACAGCTGAGCTGCCGTCGGCTCGTATTCTGAGACAAGAAGGAGCAACAGAGAGAATGGAAAAATCGCTCACTCTCTTTGCAGACGTAAGGACCAACAGCAGAGCAGTTTTAAAAGACAGGAACTTAAGAGGAGCCTG
>NW_015120121.1:0-1808 GCF_001443285.1 Poecilia latipinna
GGTCTCGATACACTCTGGTCTTGGTCTTGTCTTGGTCTCGGGTTGGGTGGTCTTGAACACAACACTGTCTACTGCCTTTGCATTCTGACCTCTGCTATTTGATCCCCAGGATAATTTTAACGGTACAAGTGAAGGCTCGATGCAGCAGGGTGTTAGAACTCTGCAGTTTACAGAAATATTTTGTTTGCCTGAATGATTATATCTCTAATTGTCCAACATCTGGTTAATGTGTTTTTCTCCTCCAGCATGACAACGATTGAAAACGGATAAAAGTACGGTAATAGTTGTTAACTTCCTGATTTAAAAAAAGCACAACCAACCATGCTTTAAATACAAAGGAGGATGGTCTAAGTTCTAGTTGACTCAAATTACAGTGGCTACAAATATAAGGACTATTATTTCAAGTTATGATTTAAGTTTATTTGGAATCCATTTCAAATCTTAGGAAAATCTAATCTTCAGAAAATTACTGAACAAAATTATGGGTTTACGGCACATATTTTAATCAGCTATTAAATTCTTTCACTGAGGTGTAAACATCCTGTTTTAATTACATCCAACTGTTACAGTTAGCAATGAAAGAAAATTTGGTCTAAATGATTTTCGTGGGTTTCTTAAGAGTTTCTGTACCGAAACACTAAACAGTGTTCCGATACAGAAACAGGGGGAGATGCATGGAATTAATCTAATCTACAAATTGTGAGTTAATCTATTCAGAAATTTTTGTCTATTGAGAAATGTTTAGTTTCGAGCTTGAGCAATTTTTAAGTTTTGGGATTCAGCAAAATATAAAAGAGGTTAAATCAAAATTCACAAATTTTTAACTATTCGAATGAGTTTCTAAAGTAATACTGAATATTCTGAATTGAATACACTAAAATTAACAATGATGTCATGTGTCAAATAGATTTTTACAAAATAGAGTTTCTTATAACATGGAAGGGATTGTTTAATTGCTGCATCTCTCTTGCTATAATTTAAAATAATAGGTGGTTTAACCAAGTCATGCAGAAAGGTCTAACCTGAACATTTATATAATTTAACTAATTTAGTTATATCAAATTTCTCCCCAAAACTGCCAAAACATTGATAAATATGATAAACACTACAAAAGAGGGTAATTCAGTTAAATAAATATTTTATAGAAGGGTTTCAAAAGAACCAATTTTTCAAAGGTTAAAATTTTGGGATTTAAAATCATAATTAGAATAAAAGTAAGTTAAATATGTAGTAACAGGGTTAACTTTATTCTTGTAAAACAGGCTAATCATTATATGAGGTTTTAAAATGAGAAGAAAATATGAGGATTCAAATTAAATTGGTCTAAATTGGGAATTTACAAATGAGCAATTATGGAACTGCTTAAAGGGGGTCAAACAGATTGACAGAATTAAAAAAAAAAATCTAGTTCTATGTGTAATTGTTGATTCAAGGGAATGATGTCTAAACATTTCTCATAATCATAATTTACAGTTTTTGGTCTGAGACAAAATAGGGTCATCTTTTATTACATGAATGGAAGGCATCTTGATTTGACACGGATCATTAACTTTTCACAGTATTGATATTTTACAAGCCTTTAGTATAGCGGGTTACTTCTTGTTAAATGAGGACTATTTGATTGAATTTAATGAAAAAACAAAAGCAAAACATTTATATATGGTTTAAGATTTATGTTAAGGTTTCTATTGGGGATAATTCCTATATACATTTCAAATGATATTTCTTTGATAAAACATGACTGTGGGCAGTTTTGCACATTCATTTCATAATCTGATCCTTTACATGATTTTTGTTTGGTTTCTGAT
>NW_015120122.1:0-1808 GCF_001443285.1 Poecilia latipinna
CCAGACTCGGTTAAACTGACTTTTTTTTTTTTTTAGCTTTATATCATGTTATCATGTTCTGTCATCTAAAGCATATCTGGAGTGTTGCTTTGACTCTTTCCTGCATGTTGGCAGAGTCCTTGAATCTCTCTTGGCAGGCGCTCAGGGGTGTCTGCATCTTGGTTCTGGTTTATATCCATTCATCATAAAAAAAAAAACATTTTGTTTTCTTTCTTCACATATAACCCTTATATTCAATAGGTAATAGAATATAAGAAAAAAAAAAAAAAAACAGTGACTGTCTAGCCCCATTTTGAAATGTCTTCTTATTTCAAGAATGCTAACATCTAAATCCAGCATATAGAATGGAACGAACAAATAGGAAAATTAAATGATGTACATGACTGAACAAGAAAACCAGTTGGAAGCTCTGAAATGACACTGCCACAAAGTTGAATTTTTCCTCTTTATTTTCAGTCGAGCAGCTTGAGTGACGGTGACCTTTAGGTTTATGAAGGTAATAAAATAAAGCTACACACTGAGGGTAGTGCCTGTTTTATGACTTGTATAAAACAATTGAGAATTGTGGTTTTCAGTAAAAGTGCCATTTAAATCAATTTGCTAATGCTGCTCATTACTGGAGTTATTTGTCATTTCTTTTGCATTCCTGAATATTTTCTCGACAAAGAGAGAAAAGACTATCTGATACCTAAAAATAAAAAGATCATGTAGAGATTTTTTTATCTGATAACCTTGAGCATTTAAGAAACAACAATAAAACACATATTTCTTCAAAGCCTTTTTTCAAATTTCAGTAACAGAGCTGGTACATCATTGTTAAGCACGACGAAAATTAGGCTTGCAAGAGCTGAGTTATACGCCTCGGGGTAAACAATATTGAGCACAGTCATCATTCATTGACCATAACTGTAGTATTACAGTCAAGACCACCTAACCCGAAACAAGAAACCAGCTCCCCACACTATCAGGTGACATTAGCCCCCGGCCAAGTCTGAGTACCGACCCAGCCGGGTGTACAACACTACATAACCCCAGTTTGTCCTAGTCACAACCTAAAAAAAAACCCACATGTGTACAGATTGACACTGTTACCAGGCAACTGCTTAATTCAACTCTTTTCATCCCAGCCCTGCCATCAAAAGCTGACCTTTTTGTTTGTGTGTTTTTTCCACACATAATTTCACTATAAGTATCCTAAATTTACTACACAGTCATATTTCTATTTGTTTGAAAAACTTGTGAATAGCTGGAAAAGGGGTAATGTGTTATTTTTACAACAGTTGGTGCAATGCCTTGCTGTTAGATATTGTTAGCTACCTGCCCCAGGGGTTTGTTCTAAACATAGTCCCTCTGTAAATCAAGGAACTGAGTTTTTTTGGAGGGCATGTTGCCTCAGGTAACAGTCACTTAAGACCCAGAAAGTGCAGTTTTATATAGATTGCATATTGGGAAGAATTATGTCATGATCTACTGGCTGGAAAAGGGGTATTACTGAATAAGTTCAACTTCTTTTCAGATTTAGTCACAGAACAATATGTAATTGTGTGTGTGTGTGTGTCGTATGTAATAGGATGTTGCATTTAGACTGAGGAATATGGATGTTTTTTTTTTTGTTTTTTGTCCCTTGGTGGAATGTCTGAAATAAATTCATAAGTTTAAGAATTCAATTCAAGGTTCATCTTTTTTTTACCTATTCAAAAGAGCATGAGTAATATATTGTTTTGTGTCGTCTAATATTGTTTTATGCCTGTTTTACTTTACGTACTATTTTTTACTTAATAAAAAAGTACATCACTGAGATAAACCAT
>NW_015120123.1:0-1806 GCF_001443285.1 Poecilia latipinna
TCACTGATCCGAGAGACTCAGTTCAGTCAGATGAACAGTTCTCCTCATCGTCCTTCAGCTCCTCCTTCTTCCTTGTTTCTGTCGCAGCTCGTGGATCATCGGCGTTTCTGGATGTTTGGTATTTTATTGATTAGAGGCCCGATAAAGTGGAAATATAATAAGGTTTAATGTTTAAAATAAGGTTTAATGTTTAAAATAAGGTTTAATGTTTAAAATAAGGTTTAATGTTTAAAATAAGGTTTAATGTTTAAAGTGAATCTTCTGGTGTTTTGTTGTCGCGATAAGAGAAATACGTGAAACTGTGGCGGTGGACAGAAACACGGAAATGGATTCTCTATCAGCTACTTCACTGTTTTCGGCCCTGATCTTCATCATCGTCTTCGTCTCATCTGTCTCTACAGGCGAGTTTCTGGAGGAAAACTAAGATCCAAAGTTATTTTGATCTGAGATATGGCGATAGTTAAAGTTATGCTATCCACGGAGACACAATGTCACATAATGATGATAATCACTGTTTATGGTCCCAGTTAGTGCTGGTTCACAGAACAACAGACTAGATCATCATGCAGAGACACCAGGAGCAGAAAAGCCTGTTGAAGCTTTAAAGACCTTAGAGATCGAGACGGCCGGGACTCCATGTTACCTCCTCCAGGGCCGGAGCTAGCCTTTAGCTCTCGAAGGGCACATGGTTTGTGGGGCCCTGAAATGAGCAACAATTCAATATTTATCAGTGTCTCTGTTTATTTGGTGATGAAAAACTGACATTATTCCCTTATAGGGACAAATCCATTTATCTTTCTTACATAAACATTGTATCAAACTTTTCATTCTGATGACCCGTTCATTGAACAAAACCTATTGTAAAATATCTATTTTGAACAATGAAGTAGTTTTTGCAGGTGATCAATCAGGTTCTGCAGTAATTGTTTAAACATCAGAATAATTCCTTTTGGATTATTTCTAATGTGTTTACTGCTTTTGTATTTATCATTTTCATATTTTACTTGTTCACCACAGCCTAGAGCTGCTTCAGTAGCAAATATCTTCATGTAAAAACCTGTTTTATCCACAACAGTAAAATAACTCGGTAGCTTCTTCCTGATCCTGTCAGGCATCACTCACAAAGCATTCTGGGATTTGTAGTCCTTCCTGCTCTATGGATGAATGATTACCTTGATGTTACTTTGTAGCATCTCTGTTCTGATGTTAAAGGCAGAAACTTATTCTCTTTAGGTTTCTTTGGTAAGTCAGTACAGCTGAATAAATGACCTTTAACCTCTCTGCTCTGTTTCCTCTCCTACAGATCAGACAAACATCACAGCTCATCCTGGACAGAACACATCTCTACCATGCAGATCTCCTGATAATAAACCTGTTATAGTGGTAGAGTGGATCAGACCTGATCTGGGGTCAGAATATGTTCTTCTGTACAGAAACGATCAGCTTGATCTAGAAAACAAGCATGTGATGTTTAAGGACCGAGTGGATCTGCAGGACAGACAGATGAAGGATGGAAACGTGTCTTTGGTTCTGAGGAAGGTGACGACTGACGACAGAGGAGCATACGAGTGTCGAGTCGTTCAGAGAGAAACAAACAGCAGAACAGAGACAGTCTTCATCATCAACCTGGATGTTCTTCCTCCTCCAGGTGAGTAAAAATGTTTATTTGTCTCAAAGTTTTCAGCTGGAAGCTTCTTGGTCGTGTCAGAGTGAAACAGCTGAGAGTCCAGCAGGCTGGTTGTCTGAAACCTCTCAGTAGATTAACTCTGAGTTTGGAAAAGAACCAGGTTTCCTTTTCCAGAAATA